>NC_069509.1:174952314-175189814 GCF_027579735.1 Bombina bombina | reverse complement strand
CAGATACACCCCTAAACTACAGATACACCCCTAAACTACAGATACACCGCTAAACTACAGATACACCCCTAAACTACAGATACACCCCTAAACTACAGAAACATCCCTAAACTACAGATACACCCCTAAACTACAGATACACCCCTAAACTACAGATACACCGCTAAACTACAGATACACCCCTAAACTACAGAAACATCCCTAAACTACAGATACACCCCTAAACTACAGATACACCCCTAAACTACAGATACACCCCTAAACTACAGATACATCCCTAAACTACAGATACACCACTAAACTACAGATACACCCCTAAACTACAGATACATCCCTAAACTACAGAAACATCCCTAAACTACAGATACACCCCTAAACTACAGATACACCCCTAAACTACAGATACACCCCTAAACTACAGATACATCCCTAAACTACAGATACACCGCTAAACTACAGATACACCCCTAAACTACAGATACATCCCTAAACTACAGATACACCGCTAAACTACAGATACATCCCTAAACTACAGATACACCCCTAAACTACAGATACACCGCTAAACTACAGATACACCCCTAAACTACAGATACATCACTAAACTACAGATACACCACTAAACTACAGATACATCCCTAAACTACAGATACATCCCTAAACTACAGATACACCCCTAAACTACAGATACACCCCTAAACTACAGATACACCGCTAAACTACAGATACACCCCTAAACTACAGATACATCCCTAAACTACAGATACACCGCTAAACTACAGATACACCCCTAAACTACAGATACACCCCTAAACTACAGATACACCCCTAAACTACAGATACACCGCTAAACTACAGATACACCGCTAAACTACAGATACACCGCTAAACTACAGATACATCCCTAAACTACAGATACACCCCTAAACTACAGATACATCCCTAAACTACAGATACATCCCTAAACTACAGATACACCCCTAAACTACAGATACACCGCTAAACTACAGATACATCCCTAAACTACAGATACACCCCTAAACTACAGATACACCCCTAAACTACAGATACACCGCTAAACTACAGATACACCGCTAAACTACAGATACACCGCTAAACTACAGATACACCCCTAAACTACAGATACACCCCTAAACTACAGATACATCCCTAAACTACAGATACATCCCTAAACTACAGATACACCCCTAAACTACAGATACATCCCTAAACTACAGATACATCCCTAAACTACAGATACACCCCTAAACTACAGATACACCGCTAAACTACAGATACATCCCTAAACTACAGATACACCACTAAACTACAGATACATCCCTAAACTACAGATACACTGCTAAACTACAGATACACCGCTAAACTACAGATACACCCCTAAACTACAGATACACCACTAAACTACAGATACACCCCTAAACTACAGATACACCCCTAAACTACAGATACACCCCTAAACTACAGATACACCACTAAACTACAGATACACCGCTAAACTACAGATACATCCCTAAACTACAGATACACCCCTAAACTACAGATACATCCCTAAACTACAGAAACATCCCTAAACTACAGATACACCCCTAAACTACAGATACACCCCTAAACTACAGATACACCCCTAAACTACAGATACATCCCTAAACTACAGATACACCGCTAAACTACAGATACACCCCTAAACTACAGATACATCCCTAAACTACAGATACATCCCTAAACTACAGATACACCGCTAAACTACAGATACATCCCTAAACTACAGATACACCCCTAAACTACAGATACACCGCTAAACTACAGATACACCCCTAAACTACAGATACATCACTAAACTACAGATACACCACTAAACTACAGATACATCCCTAAACTACAGATACATCCCTAAACTACAGATACACCCCTAAACTACAGATACACCCCTAAACTACAGATACACCGCTAAACTACAGATACACCCCTAAACTACAGATACATCCCTAAACTACAGATACACCGCTAAACTACAGATACACCCCTAAACTACAGATACACCCCTAAACTACAGATACACCCCTAAACTACAGATACACCGCTAAACTACAGATACACCGCTAAACTACAGATACACCGCTAAACTACAGATACATCCCTAAACTACAGATACACCCCTAAACTACAGATACATCCCTAAACTACAGATACATCCCTAAACTACAGATACACCCCTAAACTACAGATACACCGCTAAACTACAGATACATCCCTAAACTACAGATACACCCCTAAACTACAGATACACCCCTAAACTACAGATACACCGCTAAACTACAGATACACCCCTAAACTACAGATACACCCCTAAACTACAGATACATCCCTAAACTACAGATACACCCCTAAACTACAGATACATCCCTAAACTACAGATACATCCCTAAACTACAGATACACCCCTAAACTACAGATACACCGCTAAACTACAGATACATCCCTAAACTACAGATACACCACTAAACTACAGATACATCCCTAAACTACAGATACACTGCTAAACTACAGATACACCGCTAAACTACAGATACACCGCTAAACTACAGATACACCCCTAAACTACAGATACACCGCTAAACTACAGATACACTGCTAAACTACAGATACATCCCTAAACTACAGATACATCCCTAAACTACAGATACACCCCTAAACTACAGATACACCACTAAACTACAGATACACCCCTAAACTACAGATACACCCCTAAACTACAGATACACCCCTAAACTACAGATACACCACTAAACTACAGATACACCGCTAAACTACAGATACATCCCTAAACTACAGATACACCCCTAAACTACAGATACATCCCTAAACTACAGATACACCCCTAAACTACAGATACACCCCTAAACTACAGATACACCCCTAAACTACAGATACACCGCTAAACTACAGATACACCCCTAAACTACAGATACATCCCTAAACTACAGATACACCCCTAAACTACAGATACACCCCTAAACTACAGATACATCCCTAAACTACAGATACACCGCTAAACTACAGATACACCCCTAAACTACAGATACATCCCTAAAGAAAAAATCAAGGTTGGAAAATATTCTGACAAAAGTTTGCTATAATCACATGTATCTACTAAAAGTTAAATGATGGCCAATATATTTGAGCATTTTTATGTAACAACATAAATATCAATACGTTTCTACAAGTATCAAATATAATTAACAATTTTACAAGGCATGATTAATCAATATTTATCTGTTTATTTACAGTAGATTTAATGTTACATTTTGTGTGTCATGATTTAAACTGCCTAGGAATCTGCAGAGCTGGACACAGTAGATTGACATTCTATACAAAAGGGAACACTGAAATCCAGAACATCTGAGTAAGGCATGTCGTGCTCAGACAGTGATACAATTTCTCACTTATATACACAACTTTAAATATTGTTTTCTTTTAAATTAACACTATATCAACTTACACTAAAAAGCTCCTAAAACATTCGTAGGGACCGTTTAGAGGTTGACACAGTTATTTGATGATGCAAATCCCCAGACAAATTTAATTTCTGCATCCCAAATTATAACCATTCAGTTTTCCAAACAAAATAAAACTCACGTAAATTATTTCCAGAGGGTCTTGTCATGGTTTCATAGTGCTGCACATGAACTACAAGGTTCACATCTCTTTCCATGTGGTCTGTCGAGCAGTGACTCTGTTGTCGCATCACATCAGCAAGTGCCCTAGGGATGGGAGAAAAATTGTACACTCACATTAAAATGTTTGTGAGTACTATAGCCACAAGCAGCATATACAATACAAACCAACTCCAAAGTAAGATAATACGAGCATCTCTTTCAACCGCTGATTGAATAACATTCAGCCTCAAGGCATTGGATATCATTGCTTATAACAGAAACATTGATACAAAATGGTGTTGTTAAATCAGGGGAATCCTATAAAAAGTGACTTTTTATACTATGATAAATCTTTGCACTGATTTATTTGCCAGTGTATTTCCGTTCGTGTAGATACTGTTCTTGTTTATACAACTAGACCATACAAAGTTTATAAGCTAAGTTGGAGAGAAAAACTGGAGGATTGGGGAAATAAATGGGATCTAAAATGTAATATTTCCAAGAGAAAAATTATGCATATAGCATCCAAAAACCCAAAGCCCAATGATAGCCTCAATGGTACATTACTAACTGTAACTAAAGAGGAACTGGACTTTGGAATGATCCTATCAGATGATTTAGAATTTGGTAGACAACGCAGCAGTGCAGCCAGTAAGGCCAATCAAATACTTGGTTGCATTGAGAGTGATATTAGTAGCAAAAATAACACTTTACAGATCACTAGTTAGGCCTCATTTTGAATACTGTGTACAGTTCTGGAGACCATATCTCCATAAAGATATAAATATACTAGAAACTGTCCAAAAGAGGGCTACTAAATGGTACATGGTCTAAAATATAAAACATACAAAGAAAGACTCTATGATCTAAATAAGTATACTTTAGAGGAGAGTATATACAAAGGGACTTAATAAAGCAGAAGCTGAAAGCATTTTCCCAAAAATATAAATACCAAAACAAGGGGTCACAATATTAAGTTAGAGGGTAGCAGATTCAGAAGAAATGTGAGGAAGCATATTTTTTTTACAGAAAGGGTGGTGAATTTATGGAATAAACTTCCAATAGAGGTGGTAAACACAGGGACTGTAAAATAACTCAAAAATGCATGGAACATGAATAAGGATATCCTAAAAAAACAGTAACATATAATATGGGTAGAATTGATGGGTCTTTATTGCTATTTTTCTATGTTAAACTGATACATATAGGGGCCTATTTATTAATGTGCGAACGGACATGATCCGATATTGCGGATCATGTCCGCTGCACATCGATAAATGCCGACAGCATACGCTCTCGGCATCTATCATTGAACCAGCAGTTCTTGTGAACTGCTAGTGCAATACCTCCCCCTGCAGATTCGTGGCCAATCGGCCGCTAGCAGGGGGTGTGATTTCTGGCGATGTCTCTCTGCCGCCTCAGAGCAGACGGACAGGTTATGGAGCAGCGGTCATAACTTCTGTTTCCGGCGAGCCTTCGCGGGGCATCAAGCTCCCTTACAGAGCTTGATAAATATGCCCCATAGTATAAACTATAATGAGAAATGGGGGATATATATATGTAGGAATGCGAGGGAAAGATACAACATATAAAGAAGAAAGAGTGAGAGAGAGGAATTATGAATATTAAATTAGTAGGAGAAAATAGAAAAGCTAAGAAGAGAAGAGAAGGATAATAACAGAATAAATAAGAGATGTAAAAGAGAGGAATAGAATGTGAGACTGAAAGGGAACTAGAAAGTGAGAGTTAGTAACAGACCAAAAAGGTCTCAGGGTTTGAAATAGAATCACAATCATTTAAATGAAATCACCAATGGCATAGACACATCATTGGGGTTTCCAAGAACAAATCAGTTGACCATTATTCTTTGCTATTTTGGTGATAATCTGAAAGCATTGCTTAAAGGGAATCCGTATGATCCAGTGCTATATAACATACAGTTAGTAAATTCAAGAATATTCTTGATTTTAACCTGTTGGGTTCCAGGGATGACTGTATTATATTACTTGCAATGCATTGAAACCCTCTTAGGCAAAGGTTAATTAAAGGGACATGATACCCAAATGTGGAAGCACTAGAAAGTGCTGCAGCATAGATGTAAAAAGCTGACTAGAAAATATCACCTGAACAGAGTCTTTAAGCAGCCAATTAGGATGATAGTCCCAGGACTTGCAAGGGAAAGTGCATCTGTTATGTGCAGGCACAGTCATGTTATTTTTTACTCAGTTTAAGGAAGTTTATTATAAAATCTCACAAGATTTCAGCAAAATCTCATGAGATTACAACAAAGCATTGCTTGACCTCAACACTACTGAAGCTGATTGGCTGTTGCTGTTTTTGTTTGTTTGTTTTTTTCAACTTGCTTCTGGACAGCAACTGAAGTATAAATGTTCAGCACTTACTCTGGTGAACTGAAGATATTGGGGATAGTTATCAACGTGTCAACTTTCCTGCCTTCGCCGGCCCAATACGCCCGCCTAAGCTCGCATCGCTGCCGCGGACCTGACAAATTTTGCCTAAGTTATCAAATAAAGCTGTCAAAAAGCCGCGCACCAAGTACGGGGCGATGAGCAGAAGATTGTGAGAGTTATCACTCATCCAATCTCGCTGCTCTTCGGCTTTTTCCCAGCTTTATTGCTAGCCTGTCACTAAGCACCCACACTATCTACACTGTTCTACCCCCTATACCGGCGCCCCCGGAGCCCCCCGCAACTAAATAAAGTTATTAACCCCTAAACCGCCGCTCCTAGACCCTGCCGCAACTCTGATAAATGTATTAACCCCTAAACTGCCGCTCCTAGACCCTGCCGCAACTCTGATAAATGTATTAACCCCTAAACCGCCACTCCCGGACACCGCTGCCACCTACATTATACCTATTAACCCCTATCCTGCCCCCCCTATACCGTCGCCCTCTATAATAAAGTTATTAACCCCTATCCTGCTGATCCCGCACCTCGCCGCAACTAAATAAATAGTTTAACCCCTAAACCGCCGCTCCCAGACCCTGCCGCAACCTATATTAAATTTATTAACCCCTAATCTGCCCCCCCTACACCGTCACCACCTATAATAAATTTATTAACCCCTATCCTGCCCCCCACTACACCGCCGCCACTGTAATAAATTTATTAACCCCTAAACCTAAGTCTAACACTAACCCTAACACCCCCCCTAACTTAAATATTAATTAAATAAATCTAAATAATATTTCTATTATGAACTAAATTAATCCTATTTAAAACTAAATGCTTACCTTTAAAATAAACCCTAATATAGCTACAATATAAATAATAATTATATTGTAGCTATCTTAGGATTTATTTTTATTTTACAGGCAAATTTAAATTTATTTTAACTAGGTACAATAGCTATTAAATAGTTATTAATTATTTAATAGCTTACCTAGCTAAAATAAAGAGAAATTAACCTGTAAAATAAAAACTAACCTAAGTTACAATTACACCTAACACTACACTATACTTAAATAAATTAATCCTATTTAAAACTAAATACTTACCTTTAAAATAAACCCTAATATAGCTACAATATAAATAATAATTATATTGTAGCTGTCTTAGGATTTATTTTTATTTTACAGGTAACTTTGTATTTATTTTAGCTAGTTAGAATAGTTATTAAATAGTTATTAACTATTTAATAACTACCTAGCTAAAAGAAATACAAAATTACCTGTAAAATAAATCCTAACCTAAGTTACAATTAAACCTAACACCACACTATCATTAAATTAATTAAATAAATTACCTACAAATAACTACAATTAAATACAATTACATAAACTAACTAAAGTACAAAAAATAAAAAAAAGCTAAGTTACAAAAAATAAAAAAAAATAAGTTACAAACATTTTAAAAATATTACAACGGGGGCGGAGCCGGATCTTGAGCTGAGCAGACGCAGGTACATGGAGCTCCTGCTCAAATAACTCAACAAAAGCTGTTTTATCCTATTAAAATAATATTCCTGATCATAAAAAAGAACCAAGACACATCTGGGGACTTGACGGACTTTATTTGGAAGTAACTCGTGGAAAAACAGGACAATATTCATAGAGCTAATGAAGGCGAAGATACAACACTTGCTCCAAACAAGAAAAAGCAGCCTTCTCTGCACCAGAGCTCTCAATCCTGAGTTTCTAAAGTTCCTTACTCCTGAACTTTCCACTACAGCTTCTTTCTCATAGTTAGACCTGACCCTGTACATCTCCTATGAGAATGAATTCTCTAATTCTACAGGCCTTAGTGAAACTGAGGCGCCGCATGGATATACAGTTTAATATCCTCTCCCAAGAACTGTCTATCATCCGGGAGGATTCCTTTGAATCGGAGAAGAATCTTAATACTACACCCCTCCCGGTTACCTACCCACTCCAAAGTGACAAGATGGCAGATGAGAACAATCGAGACCTCTCCACACTAAAGCAACAACACCCCGTCAATCCCGATCCCACTATCACTAACTCGGCCTCTGTCCTGAAGCGGCCGATCAGGGCGGGAGCCGAAATTGACATGACTCTGCTCTACTTGCCTAAAGTTAACCCACCGGACTTACTGCCGTCAGCAGCCACGCAGCCTTCTCCTCCGATGTGGAGGTCTCATGAGATTTGGCGGGTTTGTCTGGATAGCGAAGGGAGGCCTTGTCTCTGGCCCGCGACACAGTTCAGTTGCCTACGGGATGCACTTCAGATAGAGCAGCTGTCAGGCGCTACGCAAACACCATGTCATGGCAGGTCAGCTCTGAAGAGCGGTATTGGCTAAACAAGGCATTCTCACAGGAGAGCCGAGTCTGCCAAGTGCGAGGTCTATCCTTGCCTGGACTTGCTAACTCCCGTCATAAGTACAAGTATTGATATTTCCTGTATTTGGATTTTGTTGACTCGGTTCTATTATAAACAAATGCTATTTCTGGGTCCAGCAGGAGCGGATGCTTTACTTCTATGACTTTGTAGCATACTGCTGTTTTACCCACAACATCATTTCAAGCTGTTTGACTTAAATCCCCTGTCAGGAATAATATGGTTTTTTTTTTTGTTTGTTTGTTTTTTCATGTCAATAGATTCAAATGTTAAATAGTTATGTAATTTTGTTATAACACTTTTGCATACTCTGTTGTTTATTTACTGAGACACTTTGGAAGATTATTAATTGTGATAGAAGAGACTTATAGTATAAAAGATACCCTTTGTTCATTGGGAGCGGATTATGTTTACACCCAGGGGGTCACACTACCTTGTTACTTCTAGAACAGGATAAAAAATAATGTTGAGGCCCCTAGCTACGTCATGAAGGTTATTTATGTAAATGGCAGACAGCACTGTATACACCGCACATAGCTATCTACACAACACAATTATTTGGCGGACTCTTTAATTACGTTAGCCCCCCTTTCTAGATGTCCTCTTCCCAACACATATTGACAGGGACAAATTCTACCATTCCCTAACTTAACAGGAATTTATTGAGAGCATTTAGATCTGCACATCCCAGCGACCTGCCCCCTTCAGGATAAAGCTCCAGAGGACAAGTAAAATATTAAGGAGTGCCATCTACCCATGCATTTTGCACTGCGCCAATTGTGACACTCTTTTTTTTTTTTTTTTTTTTTAAATTAAATTTTTTATTGAGATTCATCATATTATACAATAAACTTGATTCAGAAATATATAACTTTGTATATACACACATGTACATTAACGAAACATATCTTATGTCCTAATTATCTTAGATTCCTCCCGTACCGGGAGTGACTATATACACAAAAACGTGAGATAAGACACTTTTTCTGACTTCACCTCTTCCATACTTGAAATAATCCTTCCAAAAGGAAAGGCAAAAATCTACTTTACGTGCACTTGATTTTGACAAGGAGTAGAAAAAAAAGAACAAAAAGAAAACAAACAATCAATCTGTGTACCTCGACTGCCAGAAAATGCAGTGCTGCGGGGGAAGGGGAGAAGGGCGGCGGGGAAAGAAGGGGGAAAGAGAGAGGAGAAAAAAAAAAAAAAAAAAAGTTTCTGGTCAATGCACCCCCTGCTTACATTACCCTGAATCAGCAGACCCTCTCTGTTAGCCATGACCTAGGCAATATGCCGGATACCGTCAGATTTAAAAATGGTACTGCGTTCTGAAAAGGCTTTAGAAAATAACCCTGCTGCTCTGGTGACAATGAGCTGATCAGGCTTCCCCATTTTTTAAAGTAATTCTTAAACTGTTTTTCTGAATCAGCCTTAAGGTTCTGCCTCTCTACCAGCATCTGTGTTTTAATGATGTTGGTAACTTCCCTCAAACAGGGAGTTTCTCTTTGTCTCCATTTTTTGAAAAGTAGACTACGTGCTATCAGTATAACTAAATTGACCAACTGTCTGTCCCCCATAATGGCCGACTTTTTTAGAAAAAATATATGTTCTGCCTGTAGCTCTATTTTACCCTGAAGATGACAGTTTAACCAATACTGAGCTTTGGCCCAGTATTGCCTTACTTTTGGGCAACTCCAAATGCAGTGTAAAAGGTCTGCCCCTGCCCTTGTGCATTTAAAACAGCTCCCTGTCTTTGGCTCCGTCCATTTTGCCATTCTAGCTGGAGTCAAGTAGAAATTGTTTATGATTTTGCACTGTGACTCTCTCCAACTGATACTTGAAGTCGCCTCGGCCACAAGTTTAATACTTTCTAATATATCTTCTCCTTGTAGCCTTTCAAAATATTTAGTAAATTTTTCTTTGGCCAGGTTGATATGTTCCAAACCCTTATTTGTCAGAACTTTTTGATACCACCAGGCAATCGACCGTTTCCCTGCATGGTAGAGTTTTAGGCCCGGAGCTATTTGAGACCATCCCCAATCAGTTGCCACTTCTCTGTTGGCTCTTTCAATATAATGGCGTACCTGTAGGTATGCATAAAAATTATTGCTTGGGAGGTGATATTGTTCTACGAGGCTCTGAAAGGTACAGGTCTGGCCGTCCCTATCATTTTTTAACTGCGCAAAATAGCTTAGGCCTTTCTCCCTCCAGTCAAAAAATACTTTTTGGTTGAGACCTGATGGGAAATCCACACAACCGATGATCGGTAAATATGGAGACACCCGATATTCCTGTCCCACTAGAGAGCAGTATAGCTGCCACCCTCTAATAATATTAACAAATGTTAACATTCCGTCCACGTTCTGGGGCAGCTTCCTGTATGGGCAATGTAGCATGGCTAGCGGGCTGAAAGGTCTGATCAGCTCCACATCTAGATTGTAGTATGTAACATATTCTGATCTCGTCAGCCAATCTAATCCAAATTTGGCCAGGGCAATTAAATTGTAATGTCTGATATTTGGAATGGCGAACCCTGCATATATTTTGGAGTTGCTCATTTTATCCATAGAAATTCTTGGTCTCTTTTTCCCCCAAATAAAGGAGGAGCAAGCTTTATTGTATCTAGATATATCTTTCCTTGTAACGAGGAGGGGTAGGTTTTGCAGCAAAAATAGGATTTTAGGGAAAATAATTGTTTTGATAATCATACATCTGGCCGATATAGACAGAAAGAATAGGTTCCACTTATTAAAGTTAATTTGAATATTATCAAAGAATTCCTTGAAATTTAGTTGGTACCATTCCCTAGGGTTCCTTGTAATCTTAATTCCTAGGTAGTTAATGGCCTTCACTTCTCTAAAGATATGGTTACAGCTTTGCCTTGTTTTGTTAACCCATAATAGCTCTGATTTTTTAGGGTTAATTTTATACCCCGAGAAGGTACTATACTCTGTGATAATTTCCAGGACACATGGAATAGAGTTAACTGTATCTTGCAGGAATAAAAGTATGTCGTCCGCATATAGAGAAATGAGTAACGTCTCCCTGCCAATCTTGACTGGTTGTATAGCTTGCCGCAGGTATGCTGCCAAGGGTTCTAAAGCGAGATCGAATAGAAGAGGAGATAATGGGCAGCCCTGCCGAGTTCCTTTCTCTAAAGTAATGTGTTGTGTTAATTCCCCGTTCACTAGCAGCTGTGACCTTGGTTTCCTGTAGACCATTCTCACCAGATCGACCAGCCGGCCCGAGAACCCAAAGTTTTCAAGAGAGGTTATGAGATGATTCCATTCAATGGAATCAAAGGCTTTTTCAGCATCAATGGTAATTAACGCAAAATCTTTTTTAAGAATATTATAAGACTCCCTATTGCACTGCTGGCCGATCTGGTAAAAATGGTCCACCACTGTCAATACTCTTCTCATGTTCCGAACCGAGTTCCTATACGGGATGAAACCTGCCTGGTCTGTATGTATCAGTTTACCTATAACACTCTTCAATCTGTCAGCAATAATTGCCATCAATATTTTATAGTCCTGATTTAACAGGGAGATTGGACGGTAGGCTGATAACTCCTCTGGGTTTTTACCCTTCTTATATATCAGGGTGACGATTGAGTCTGAGAAATATGGGGATTTTAAAGCTTGTGATAGGAAGTAATCATTATATAAATTCTTTAATGTGGTGCCAATATTGGCTGATAGAGTTTTGTAGAATTCGATCGGGAGACCATCAGGGCCTGCTGCTTTTCCTGCTTTTGTCCTTTGTATTACTTTATCTATTTCTAGCTCTGTTATGGCCGCATTAATATGTTCTAGATCTACTGATGTTATTTTGGGTAGTTCGATTTTTTCCCAAAATTTTGCCTTAGCCCTTTCATCTATTCCGCTACTGGAGTATATGTTGTGAAAATACTTATAAAATGCTTCCCTGATCTCTGCGGGCTGCGTTATTACCTTGTTGCCATCTTTTATTGTTACTATGGTATTTTTCTTTTGTCTAAACTTGACTATTTTAACCAAATGTTTAGCTGAAACCCCCTGGTATCCTTGAAATTTGGACCTCGACTTAAGATCTTCCCCTGCCCATTTCTCTCTGAAAAAATCCTCTCTTTCATTTTTAGCGGAAATATATCTGCTCCATCTATCTTGATTCGATGATTGGAGGTATCTGTTGTATGCATTCCTAAGCTGGTTGGCCAGTTGTAACTCTCTTGCTTTCAATTTGCGTGTTAACTTAACCATGTATCCCTTAATTTCTCCGCGCATGACCGCTTTCCCTGCCTCCCAAAAGGTTTCAGTTTTGTTAATATATTCTTTATTCAGATCACAGTAATCTGACCATTTTAATTTTAACCAGTTAGTGAACTGAATATTATGACACATATAGGCAGGAAAATGAAACGAATTCCCCGGTCTTCTAACCCTCTTGTCTGGCCAGACCCGCATACTTATAATGGCATGATCAGATAACAATATCTCTGCTATTTGGGTTTCAACTTCAAGCTTAGCTATTTGCTGACTTATCAAAAATAGATCGATACGAGAAAAGCTCCTGTGTGCTTTAGATTCGCATGTATATACCCGCTCATCCGGGTGCTGCTGTCGCCAGATATCATTCAACTTTAATGTCTTGATGTAATTCCTAAAAAATTTGGCCTCTCTATTATTTGCTTGACGGCTGCTAATTCTGGACCTGTCCATCTCTGGGAATAACGTGAGATTCATATCTCCCGCTATTATCAAATTCTGTTCTAAGTGTGGTGTGATTTTCTGTTGGATCCTTTGCCAAAAGTTTTTCTCCAGTTTGTTTGGAGCATAGATGTTGCAAAAGGTCCAACAGACGTCCTCTATCCGCATCTGGAGGATCATGTACCTACCCTGCTGGTCGCACTCTTGTTTAAGTATTTTATAGTTAACCTTTTTGTTTATGATAATGGCCACCCCACACTTGCGCTTATTACATGAGGTAGCTATAATATCTGCCACCCAGTTGGCTTTTAATTTTACTATTTCATGATCCTTCAGATGCAGTTCCTGCAAAAAAATAATGTCCGCCTTCTCCCCTTTTAGCATTCTTAAAACATTTTTCCTTTTAATGGGGGAGGTTATGCCCCCCACATTCCATGACACTACCTTTAGCGGTTCTACCATTTTAGTCTAAAATAAGGGCCAAAAGAGAGAGAGAGAGAGAGAGAAAAAAAAAAAAAAAAAAAAAAGGAGAAAAAAAAAGAAGAGAGGGGCCGCCCATTCTCCCCCCCCCCCTTCCACAGTCTATTATAAGATTGCATATTTTATAATTCTGGTTCGTACTTCTTGCTTTTAATAACCTTACAACATACAACTTCCTTCTAGAGCATTTGGGATTCAAATACATTCTTATTACTTTATATAACCTTGTAGAATGAGAATACCCATTCAGACTTCAATGTTATTCTCTTGACAAAAGTCTTGTGCTTCTTTTACTGAGTCTAACACAGCTCTCCCTTCCATTGTTAACACTGTTATTTTGGCTGGATAAATCAGTGCGGCTTTAAGCCCCGCCCTGATCAACCCTGAGCAGAATGGGGCCATGACCCTCCTCTTTGCGGCTGTCTCGGCCGAAAAGTCCTGAAATAACAGGACTCTTTTCCCTTCAATTGTTAATGTTTGTAGTTTCCTATAGTGTTGCATAATACTAATTTTGTCCTGAAAATTCAAGTATCTAATTAAAACCATCCTGGGGCGTGTGTTTCCATCTGGGTGTGTCCTAGCACTTCCTACCCTATGCGCTCGTTCTACCTGGAATGTGTCCCTGTCTGCCTGGATCCCTAATAGCGTGGGTAGTGTGGTTGCTGCAAATTTCAGAAGGTCCTGGAACTCTCTACTCTCTGGGAGTCCTACTACCCTGACATTATTCCGGCGGGATCTGTCCTCCAGATCTTCCACCTTTAGCATAAGTACCTTAATTTTGTCTGTGTTTTCCTTCATTTTTATGTCTTGGATATTTAGTTTATCTTCAGCTTCTGAGACCCTCGACTCTATTTCTACCATTCTAACTGAAAACTGTCTGATCTCCTGTGATAAATCTGCAATATCCTTTTTTACTAGATCAAATTGCGGGAGTAAAAGATCCGCTAGTTGGTTTATGGTCATTTGTGTGTCTTGATTTGCAGCGGGACTTTCCAGGCTAACCTCAATGCCAGCTTCTTGACCTGTCCTCTGTTTCCTGTCTTTCCTTGGTGGCATGGCGGGGGACTTATTTTTTGAATTCGTCATGTATTTGTCCATCAGGACTGATAGGACCTATTCCTAAAGGTGGCTTAGAGTATATAAACTTTTATCAGGGATAGAAATAATCTGACTTTGTTCCTCCTTCCCCCTTCCCCTTCACAGCTACTTGGCTCTGTGTCCGTTTTGTACAACACCTCTGTGTTTTAATGCTACTTTACACTTTTCTTTCACCTCTTTGAATGCGTGCCAACCCACATGCGCTATTTACGTTTTAACCTGTGTGGGTCCCCAAATTATTACCTAACAACTACCTTACACGTCATAAAAATTCCAGTTAATGTGTCTGTGCTTGTCTTCTATGCAGTACTAGTGCCTTTTAAATTTTTAGAGAAAAACAGGAAAGAGTGAAGAGAAGAAAAAATGAAAAAGCACACAACAAAACAACAAAAAACAAAAAGAAAAAAGAAGGCTAAAAAAGGCAAAGCAGAGACAGAATTAATATGTCTGTTCTGCAATTTTTTGTGGGTGCCTATGTGTTTAAATTTGCCGGTGCGTTTATAGTGCGTACAGATATGTGATTGCCGTGTTATGCATTACTCTTCTTGCATTTAAGAGTTATATACATCAGAAAAAGGCAGAAAAGGAACCTACAAAGGATGCAGGCAGAAAGCCAGGAGGAGAGAGAAAAAGGAAGAAAACAACGTGTTTCTAGAATGCACCTCAAACTAGTGTACCCACCTTTCTGGCTTTCTATGCCTCTTTTATTTGTAGACTTGTGGGCTTGTGTACTTTAAAATATATGGACACAATAGGAAGAAGTCTAGAATTACTTCACCTGATTGAGAACCAGTAATGTTTATCTTATATATGCTCCACAATTACTGACTGATGAACCTATAGACGTGTAAATATTCTTGTGACCTCTATTGGTCTTTATACAGTTTAACCAATATTTGTCTTGTTGGTTATTCAGCGTGCCCTTATATGAACCTTAATCCTTTACATGTACATCCAAAAAAACAAAAACAAAATAACAGAAAACAGGAATAACAAAGGGATGCAAAAAAAAAAAAAAAAAAAAAAGGGAGAGTAGTAAAATGAAAAAGTAATAAAAAATAAAAAAGTAATTTCAGATCATACACCAATAGATAAACCAGTTCACAGGTTATACACAAACCCTGCAGGGGTATCACGAACAGATAATACTCAAAATCCTGTTCCGGGCTATAAACCCCTTATCAAAACTTTCCCTTTTGCCATATATTAGAGATAGTTGGCATGGAGAGAGAAAGAAAAAAGTGTTCTCCAGAGCAGTAAAGTTAGCTGTTCAATCCCAAGTCCGCACTCTGTTCTGCTAACAACTGGTAAGTTTACACTTATCTTGTAAAATCTGCTTACAGACTAGTCACTTTTTCGGGGGGATGCTATCTGGAGATCAAAAGTTCTGAACCCCGGGTTGGAGTGCACGTTTCTTAATAGACACAGCTCCAATAGGTCAGGGGGCTGCGTGTATTATCTACTTAATTCTATTTTTCAGGAGATGAGTCTGTGCCGCATATTTTAATTGGTCTTTCCAATGGCACCTTTGTTATCTTTTGACTACACAGAGGGTCCCTTCAGTTTGGGGGGAAACAAAAACCTTCAGCACTGGATCAACAAAAATATTCATATCAGCGGTTTGTGGCCATAAAGGAATGTTACTTACTTACCCCCCACTGTCTTCACGGCATCTGTGCTGTGCTTCTGTTCGTTGGCGTATCTCACTCTCTCAGGAGGGCCTCAGCCTATGCGTATTCCTTGCGGCCACGGCGTTCTAAGGCGACCAGGCGCCGACTCTCCACGAACTACCTGGCCCGCAAGTATGACGTCTGCTGTCTGTGCCGGCTTACGGAGGGGGGGTAAGAGGGTTCCGGACGCTGCTGATTCCGCAACACAAGTTCCTTCCCTTTGAAGGTAAGATCTGTGCCGCTTTCCTCCAAGGCTTTCTCCCGCTTACACTGTCCTCTGTACCGATGGCACCGGGTTCCCTGTCCCAGCTGGGACACCTCTCTCTCGGATCGGAGCACACCGCTGGCAGCTTTATTTCTGTGATGGTCCCGAACTCGGCTGTAGTAGGTCACTTGTCAGGTACTGTGTGATAGCCGGCGGGTCATGGCTGAACGCGGTGAGTCTCAGAGTCTATAACACGTCAGCTCTGTACTGCGGCTGAGTCCGGTCAGCCTAAAAAGGGAGTTATTGTGCTTCCTGGTGCCACTTTCCTTCCCCCAGGCAGGGTGTATCGTTTCCCCAACAATAGGGTTCAGTGGCTGGGAATCAGTTGGTTAGTTGCTCCGCAAACTGAGGAGCTGGAGCGCGCACTCCTACCTCGACGCTCCTCCCACAGGAAGTCAGTCTCCCCAATTGTGACACTCTATCATGACTTATTTCTCTCGCTGTTCACGCAAACCTCAGTCAAGCCACGGTAGATGTTCCCCTCCTTTAATTACTCTTACCTATATAAGATATTACTCTGTACATCATTTGGTGTTATATATGTAGTGGAACAAGCAAAATATATCTATGGGGAAAGCCCTCTATAAAGTACATAGTTTGTGTTCATGACTACTGGGCACACCTACCAAATCAGCGATTATAACTTAGTTATCATCCAGGGGATGTGAAATCACAATAGAGCGATTTACTTCTAGACTGGTAAATTAGTTAAGGCGCCCATACTTCAATATTCCTGTTCTATGTCATTTGCTATGTCATTCGCCTGTTCCCCACTACGTAACTCTCTCTAGGGTGCAAATAGAATCACCTGACCCTCCACTCCCCTCCTACAGATGCACATAACACATAAGAAGGTTAACTCAGCTCCCTATTTTAACTTTAATTCTCATTTCAATCACTTTTTTATTTGTTTATATAGAGTACATAGTCTCACAAATAAGACCATCCCACAGCTCTGTCACAGTCGGCTCCGCCCTCCTTGCTATTTCCCTCCCCTCCCCCTCCCCCTCCATAATTCGAGTGGCTCTTGCCCACTGATACACCTCTTCTTTCCCGCTCTCTATGACCTACTCTTGGTCATTTTTGATGCCAATTCCCCACATCAGGATAAGAATTCCCACTTTAAGACATGTCATAGATGTGGAGAACAGACTCCGATTATTAAAATAAAAAATGAAGTTCTACCTTAGTTTGCCCAAGCTTGAATTCGACACCTCTCTGGATATAGTATAGATACCCATTCATTGTAATAGGTCGTTTAATATTGTTACTGTTGTGTTTATCCTTGCAAGCTCTCATATTGAATTACTCTGAGTTTGGGGACAGCTACCCCATTATTAACTGTATAGATAACTTACATGCTGCAAAATTGTGTCTTTCTCTGAATATTAACTTTGTAAGTGGGCAAACTCTGCAGTCTATATTGTTTTGTTTTCCTTGTTGAAACTTCAATAAAAAATTATTATTAAAAAAAAAAAAAATATTACAACAATTTTAAGCTACTTACACCTAATCTAAGCCCCCTAATAAAATAACAAACCCCCCAAAATAAAAAAATGTCCTACCCTATTCTAAATTAAAAAAGTTCAAAGCTCTTTTACCTTACCAGCCCTTAAAAGGGCCATTTGTGGGGCATGCCCCAAAGAATTCAGCTCTTTTTCCTGTAAAAGAAAAATACAACCCCCCCCAACATTAAAACCCACCACCCACATACCCCTAATCTAACCCAAACCCCCCTTAAAATAACCTAACACTAATCCCCTGAAGATCATCCTACCTTGAGTCGTCTTCACTCAGCCGAGCAGCGATGGAACCGAAGAGGAGACCCGGACCGGCAGAAGTTATCCTCCAAGCGGCGCTGAAGAAATCTTCCATCCGATGAAGTGATCCTCCAAGCGGCGCTGAAGAAGTCTTCCGTCCGGGCGATGTCATCTTCCAAGCGGGGTCTTGAATCTTCATCCCGCCGACGTGGAACATCCTTCTTTACCGACGGACTACCGACGAATGAAGGCTCCTTTAAGGGATGTCATCCAAGATGGCGTCCCTTCAATTCCGATTGGCTGATAGGATTCTATCAGCCAATCGGAATTAAGGTAGGAAAAATCTGATTGGCTGATTGAATCAGCCAATCAGATTCAAGTTCAATCCGATTGGCTGATCCAATCAGCCAATCAGATTGAGCTCGCATTCGATCAGCCAATAGAATGCAAGCTCAATCTGATTGGCTGATTCCGATTAATTCCGATTGGCTGATAGAATCCTATCAGCCAATCGGAATTGAAGGGACGCCATCTTGGATGACATCACTTAAAGGAGCCTTCATTCGTCGGTAGTCCATCGGTAAAGAAGGATGTTCCTCGTCGACGGGATGAAGATTCAAGACCCCGCTTGGAAGATGACATCGCACGGATAGAAGACTTCTTCCTCAGCGCCTCTTGGAAGATGACATCGCCCGGACGGAAGACTTCTTCAGCGCCGCTTGGAGGATCACTTCATCGGATGGAAGATTTCTTCAGCACCGCTTGGAGGATAACTTCTGCCGGTCCGGGTCTCCTCTTCGGTTCCATCGCTGCTCGGCTGAGTGAAGACGACTAAAGGTAGGATCATCTTCAGGGGATTAGTGTTAGGTTATTTTAAGGGGGGTTTGGTTTAGATTAGGGGTATGTGGGTGGTGGGTTTTAATGTTGGGGGGGGTTGTATTTTTCTTTTACAGGCAAAAGAGCTGAATTCTTTGGGGCATGCCCCACAAATGGCCCTTTTAAGGGCTAGTAAGGTAAAAAAGCTTTGAACTTTTTTAATTTAGAATAGGGTAGGGCATTTTTTTATTTTGGGGGGGTTTGTTATTTTATTAGGGGGCTTAGATTAGGTGTAAGTAGCTTAAAATTGTTGTAATATTTTTTAAATGTTTGTAACCTATTTTTTTTATTTTTTTGTAACTTAGCTTTTTTTTTGTACTTTAGTTAGTTTATGTAATTGTATTTAATTGTAGTTATTTGTAGTTAATTTATTTAATTTATTTAATGATAGTGTAGTGTTAGGTTTAATTGTAACTTAGGTTAGGATTTATTTTACAGGTGATTTTGTATTTCTTTTAGCTAGGTAGTTATTAAATAGTTAATAACTATTTTATAACTATTCTAACTAGCTAAAATAAATACAAAGTTACCTGTAAAATAAATATAATTCCTAAAATAGCTACAATGTAATTATTAATTACATTGTAGCTATCTTAGGGTTTATTTTACAGGTAAGTATTTAGTTTTAAATAGGAATAATTTATTAAAGTATAGTGTAGTGTTAGGTGTAATTGTAACTTAGGTTAGTTTTTATTTTACAGGTAAATTTCTCTTTATTTTAGCTAGGTAAGCTATTAAATAGTTAATAACTATTTAATAGCTATTGTACCTAGTTAAAATAAATTGAAAGATGCCTGCAAAATAAAAATAAATCCTAAGATAGCTACAATATAATTATTATTTATATTGTAGATATCTTAGGGTTTATTTTACAGGTAAGTATTTAGTTTTAAATAGGATTAATTTAGTTCATAATAGAAATATTATTTAGATTTATTTAATTAATATTTAAGTTAGGGGGGTGTTAGGGTTAGTGTTAGACTTAGGTTTAGGGGTTAATAATTTTATTACAGTGGCGGCGGTGCAGTTGGGGGCAGGATAGGGGTTAATAAATTTATTATAGGTGGCGACGGTGTAGGGGGGCAGATTAGGGGTTAATAAATTTAATATAGGTTGCGGTGGGCTCCGGGAGCGGCGGTTTAGGGGTTAATATGTATAGAGTAGCTTGCGGTGGGCTCCGGGAGCGGCAGTTTAGGGGTAATAACTTTATTTAGTTGTGGCGGTGTAGGGGGGACAGATTAGTGGTGTTTAGACTCGGGGTACATGTTAGGGTGTTAGGTGCAGACATCTCCCATAGGAATCAATGAGATGTCTGGCAGCAGCGAACTTGTACTTTCGCTATGGTCAGACTCCCATTGATTCCTATGGGATCCGCCGCCTCCAGGGTGGCGGTTTGAAAACCAGGTACGCTGGGCCGGAAAAGTGCCGAGCGTACCTGCTAGTTTTTTGATAACTAGCAAAAGTAGTCAGATTGTGCCGTACTTGTGTGCGGAACATCTGGAGTGACGTAAGAATTGATCTGTGTCGGACTGAGTCCGGCGGATCAAAGTTTACGTCACAAAATTCTACTTTTGCCGGTCTCTAGCCTTTGATAACTAAGGCGAATCAGCCTCGCCACAAATACGCTGCGGAATTCCAGCGTATTTGAGGTTGACGGCTTGATAACTAGGCCCCATTGTGAGGTAACTTGTCTTCCCTTTTTACACAGAAATGTTCAGGTGATATTTCCATGTCAGCTTTTTACAGTTATGCATCACTTTCATGGGATTTAGCATATGAGTATTATGTCCCTTTAAGTATTAGCATATGTGAATCCTAATATATTAAAATATAGTATGGTGAGTTCTGATGAAGAGTTCCCATGCAATATGTGTTTAGATTCTGAAGCAAGGAAAATGGGGAAGATTGGAGCCTTCATTTAATGATACAATATTGTACCCTCTATTTTGTCCATTATACAATTCACTAAACTACATGGGACTTAAAGGTTGTTTGATAAACTAAAGGAAAAAACACAGACAGCAGAAAATTCTAGTTAAAGCAACATATATTCGGAGAGGACAAGAATTTTACAAATAAGTGCTTCAGTTGTAGGTACGGGAGCATGTTTTGTTTAATATATTGATGCCCCTTGTTTCTGGCGAGCCTTCAGGCTCGACGGAAACAGAAGTTATGAAGCAGCGGTCTAAAGACCATTGCTCCATAACTTGTCCACCTGCTCTGAGGCGGCAGACAGAAATCAACCTGATCAAATACGATCAGGTTTATTGACACCCCCTGCTAGTGGCCGATTGGCGGCGAATCTGCAGGGGGCGGTATTGCACAAGCAGTTCTGGTGAACTGCTTGTGCAATGATAAATGACGACAGCGTATGCTGTCAGCATTTATCGATGTGCAGCGGACATGACACGCTACATTGTATCATGTCCGCTCGCACTTTGAGAAATATGCCCCTAGAAGTCAAGAAATGTCCAGTGACAGCTCTAGAGAGTCAGAATATGTATTTTAAGTAAAAAACTTACAAAGTGGATATAAACTGGCAACTCTGTACAAGGAAGGGACTTTGGAATTGTCATTTTACATAATTTAAAGGTATAATAAATGCATAAGCACAATAACAACCAACAGAATACTTAGGGCCAGATTACAAGTGAAGCGCAAACGTTTGTGCACGAGCAATATCGAGTTTTCACATTCATTTGAGCTCAAGTGAAATTGTGCTGGTATTACAAGTTAAAAGTAAACGCGATCGCTTGAGCACAATGCAAGTTAACGTTTGTCGGGTTAACTTGATATATTTTTGTTTCTATATATTTTGTTGGCTGTCTTCTTTAGATAAACTAAGAAGAATTGTGTTACTTATATTGATGCTAGCAAGAAAATCATGTTTGTTCATAAATTATACCTGAGTGACAAAGAGAAGTTTTATTAAGCCCGGAAACAAACATTTTATATTCTTATGCTTTAAAACACCATTTTGAAAATTCAAGCATACAAGGAAGGAACTATGTAAAATATGACTTGCCAGAATACCTGATTGAAGGAGTATAACTCGCCGCAGGAAATTCCCTAGGAACACCCTGACACATACAGTGCCGCAGGAAATTCCCTAGGGACACCCTGACACATACAGTGCCGCAGGAAATTCCCTAGGGACACCCTGACACATACAGTGCCGCAGGAAATTCCCTAGGGACACCCTGACACATACAGTGCTGCAGGAAATTCCCTAGGAACACACTGACACATACAGTGCTTCTCCCGGTCTCCGTTTACACAGTTCCATTTGCAGAAAGTGTTTTGAAAATCATGTGACTCTAGCAACCAGTTAACCTTGTCTCACGGCTCTAAAAACAAATTAGTAATAGCGTAATTAAAACGTATTTCTAAATTATGGATCCAATAAAGAAAGGATAATGTGTGAAAAAACATAAGGGTTCAGCAAACAAAGAGCAGTATTTTTACATTTTTGGCTTGTTTCAATAAACGTTATGTTTTATTCACATATTATCCTTTCCTCATTGGAGCCATATATTAGAAATACGTTTGACTATGACCTATGCTCACCCCTAAAAATGGCCCTGCCTATTCTTTCTGAAGATCACAGCATATTCTGCTTGGAGCTCGCCACCTCCTTATAGTGATCCATATGCTCTGGCGAAGCAACATCACTCTATGACGGTCGGAGCCCCTGGTGGCAAAAAGTGCTGCTAAAATCTGCCGTCCTAGGCACGGGCCTTGTTGGCCTAGGTCATAATACGCTCCTGCACATTATACATATAGGGGCTCATTTATCAAGCTCCATATGGAGCGTGAAGGGCTGTGTTTCAGGCGAGCCTTTAGACTCACCAGAACACCAGTTATGCAGCTCCATAACCTGTCCACCTGCACTGAGGAGGCGGACAGAGATCGCGTGAAATCAACCCGATCGAATACGATCGGGTTGATTGACACCCCCTGCTGGTGGCCGATTGGCCGTGAATCTGCAAGGGGCAGCATTGCACCAGCAGTTCACAAGAACTGCTTGTGCAATGCTGAATGCAGACAGCGTATTGCTCTCCTCATTCAGCGATGTCTGTCGGACATGATCCGCTGATAGGATCATGTCGGACAGACATTTGTTAAATAGGCCCCATTGTGCAGCAGTTTACAAACAAGCAGATTTGATAACAGAAGTGAAAGGGAATAGTTTTTTTTTGTTGTTGTTGTTTTTTTTAATGAAAGTTGAATTTTGACTACCTAGTCTCTTGGTGTCTTTAAACATTATCTGTCTATTGCCTTTAAGGATAATGTTGTAAAAGCTGTCTTTGGAGAGAATACTTTATTTACTGTAGCAAAAATATTTATTCCAAACAAACACCTCGGGGCCTATTTATCAAAGCGTCAACTATGTTGCATTCGCAGGCGTCAATATGATCTGCAAAAATCGCCAAACATCGCTACCGCGTATCTAAAAATTATCTCCTTATTTATCAAAAAAGCAGTCAAAAACACACGCGTCAAGTATGGTGTGAAGAGCATCGGACTGTTGTTAACTAACAGTCATCGATGTTGCGGTTATTCGGGTTTTCCCCAACTTTATTTATACCTTTTCATTACTGTCCATGAACAAGCACATTTCTCTAAAGCTATATATATGTGTGTTATGTCAGAAATCTTTTGCAAACATATTTACATGTCCCTAAGTTCCTTTTTTGTTCTAAACAATGTTGTCTGTCATATCTCTGTGTTTATTTATACCACTATATGTATATATTGTAAATGTATTATTATTCTGAGCAGGAATAATTGCAAATATAACATGTAATCAGAGTATCATATGTGTTAATTTGCAATCAATGGATATTTTAAATGGATAGGAAAGTAAAAATTGAAGTTACATGATTCAGAGCATGTAATTTTAAAACACTTTAAAATTCACTTCTATTTTCAAATGTGCTTTGTTCTCTTGGCATCCCTTGTTGGAAAAGAATACGCACATATCCTACACTAGTGGGAGCTAGCTGCTAATTGGTGCCTGAACACATTTGTCTCTTGTGATTGGCTTAATAGATGTGTTCAGCTAGCTGCCAGTGGTGCAATGCTGTTCCTTCAGCAAAGGATAACAAGAGAATGAAGCAAATTTGATAATAGAAGTAAAATTTGAAAGTTGTTTAAAATTGTAGGTTCTATCCAAATCATGAAAGGATATTTTGGGGTTTCCTGTCCCTTTAAGAGCTGGGCCAGTTTTCTCTCTGCACCTGTCTAACCCCTCCTGATTGCAATCTATTTTTAAAAACCACCCCTACACAGGTGTTATAAAATGGGCTGGCATATAAGATGACATTTCTTACTGAAAAAGAAAATTCAAGAGAAGGAAGAAATACACTGAAAATAGCATGGCAGTAAAGAGGTGAATTTAATTTCTGCTGTATCTGAATCATGACAGTTTAAAGTTAGGTGGGCTATCCTTTTGAGCTAATCAAACATCAATTCGAATTTTAAAATCCTTGTCTAAAATATTACACAGTGTGTCCTAATGTCAGCACCAATGTTTATCTTTAATACTAATTTCACATATACATACTTTCAAAGTATAATACACAATGTAACAAATGGCACTTACAAGTTCTGATAAGTGATTAATGACACAAGTATCGAGCAATTTGATTTGTTAGTAATAGTTTATAATGTATATTTGAATCTGATTGGCAGATGTCATAAATCATGTGATTATGCATATTCCAATCAAAAGTGTGTAGGTTGTTTAGGAGTTTGCGTCATAATTGGTGCGAAGTGGAGAGTGGTACTTGTATTACATGGCTTAAACATGGTGCACATAGATTTGTCCAAAAAATATAAAGGAAGTTAGCTATATTATGTTGTGTATTTATTTAATTTTTATCTCTATATCTATTAGTGCAACAATTTTGGGGCAAAGCTTTGCACCACATTTGTAGAAATAATATTGTCCCCTTGCTTTGTAATGAGAGACAAAGTTGTAACATAATCCATAAGTAGTAATGTATTTTTCATTTTTATCCCTATATCTACTAGTGCACCAAATGTGTAGCAATAATATTGTTTGATTTAGAAAGGGTATACAAATTTAATAGGGTTTCTAATTTACTTTTATTATGTAATATGCATCATTCTCTTGCAGCATTGAACATAAGCTTTCTGTGTTTTCAGACTCCCATTGACTTTTATGGCATCCGCGACCTCAAGGGTAGCGTATTAAAAACTAGGTACGCTGAGTCATAAAAGACACAAGCGTAAATGTAGAATTGTTGATAAGAGAGCTTCAAATTGTGCCGATTAGGAGGGTGAATGAACACAATTCCGCTTGAATACCACGGTTTTCAACTCGCATCGATCTGCATCGGATTGAGATCGCGGGATCGTATTTTACATCACAAATTTAAACATTTGCCGATCTTGACGCTTTGATAAATACGCCAAATCAATCTTGCGACAATTGCAATGCGGAATTCCAGCGTATTTTCAGTTGACACTTTGATAAATAGGCCCCATTTTATGATTTCAAAATAATTTAATTATAAATCAATATATATAAGGAAGTATGGGAAAATGTGTTGGCAGGAGATCTAAAACTGGTAAACTTTAGATTTATTTGTCATGTTTATAATTTACTGAAAACCTCACCTTTGTTTCATCACGTTCTGTAATAATTTGTCCTGACCCAATTTAAGATTAAATATTTTTTTCTACTTTCATTACAAAACAATGCTTCTGTCATGTTGTATTATGTTATTTCAATAATCCACAATTTATGATTTAATAAAACTCAACACAACTTGACACATGAGTCAAAATGAATCAAATAATTTTAGTGAAAAGGCTGGTCTTTTAAGGGTTACTGTTTGCAACCGGAGGCACATAGGATTCTATGAGTTCTGCAGTTTTTCATACAACAAGTCCAGTGTTATAGTGACTTTAAATGTAATAATGCAAATTACTATGTTTACTTATATCTAAATGATAAACAAGTAAAAGAGTTAAACTTACTTTACAAGCTGGACTGGGATAATTTCTATTACATTTGAAAATTATTATGGGTGGAATTTGTTTAGTATGGGTGGAATTTGTGTTTTTGTTAACTGAATGTACAATTTATAATCAGGGAATGACTGTGGATATTTTCTTATGCCATCATATGTTCCCCTTTCAATCCAGCTGCATTTCTATGGAAAAGGCTTTTCAACCCATTTAAATTGCAGAAAAAAAATACTAAAACACATAAAAATATAAGAAAATTGCTTTTAACAGATTTTTGAAGGGTGTTTTTTTCCCACAAGGTTTTCAAACTACTTAAAAGATACGTAGCCAAAGTAACGTGTGAAGGCTAATTGATTCAATATTGGTAATAGCTGCCTGATGTTTTCACAGTACTTCAAAGACCTGTAGACAAATCGTAAGTAAAGTGCGATGACTAAATGATTTAGTCTATGTAATGACTACTTAATGTGTCTGAAAGCAAGTTTTTTACTTAATCAATAACATCAATTCATGACATGCAATTAATGAACAATTTCACATTCTTTTAAAGATTTTAAAATGAACTTTTTTTAACACTGAAACATAAAAGTGTTGATTACAATCTTGTGCATGTTTTTGGTAGATTTAGGAGGTTCTGACAGTATTGTCAATGTGCTCTTCCAGTTATTGGTAGCCCAATAGCTCTGCCATTAATATCCCTAAAGCTTGAAACTGATACCTCCTGAAAACAAGGAAAAATTGTTATCTGAGCTATTAATCTCCTCATTTCATAATTGAAAAAAACAAATTCACAGGATTAATAACCATGAAAATGAAGTTAAGCAAACATTATTTTCCTTGAGACCAGCTATGGCTCATTATGACAAAACTGTGACCTTACATTTTCTGACAATAAAGGATCCCTCTCATTGAGTACATTGTTTGACATTATGGAGAATTTACTGTTAAAAAAAATGAAAATACAATGGGTCATCTGGACTTTTGATAAATATATAAAGTCAGGCATGATACCTAGGGGTCTGCGAGTATACAAATTCCCCACTTTTGAGGTGGACCCCACTGACAAAGAATTTATTGACACCTGGAACGATATTTTGTCTGAATGTTCCTCTAGGTTAATGCTAATGCTGATTGCTTACAAAAAAGTTGCTTTAGACAAAATCAAAATACAAATAGAAGACTTTCAAATTGAACTGAATAAGAGAAGCTTGGAACCAGATTTTGTTAGGTTCGATGATATATTACAAAATTCAGTGGCAAGAGGCAAGTCATCTATTATGGAGAATAAGCACATTAAGTTTATTCATGACAAAGATGATTATTTCCAGAATGTTGTTTATATTTGGAACAGGAAAAAAACGTAGTGAATTTAGGCAAAGTCAGCCCTTTAATAGAAGAAATGGGAGGGAGAGGGGAGGGAGAGGCAGGGGTCGTGGAAGAAACAATAGTAATAATATTAAGATCAGTAAAAATGTTTCCTTTACTGAAAGTGACACTGAGTATTCATCTGATGATTCCAGGCCTAACAATGCTTCCATCACCCCCCAAACCTGGCATTTTGAAACATACTGAAATTACTAATATTCCATCAAACGATCTGGTAGTAAGACCCAAGAATAATGCTAGTACAAGCAATTATTTACCAGGTTCCCATGCCAAGATAGATACGGGGATCCCGCCTAACTCTAGAACTAGTGGTGTGGCAGCAGATCTTGATAAGGTTTTTCCTTTGGAATTGGATCCAGAAGGGGGGGGATGACAATTCCAAGTATACTAGCCAGTCAATCAGACCAATCCATACAGAAGAGGTATCAGCTCACAGGTAGTCGCCCATTAAGCAAATACAAATAAATAATATAATTCATTTATCCAGAACAATCTTGACACAAGATCAGGAACACTTGCTAAGTCTTGGCTTAGCTACTGATTTTGACATGTTCCAAACTTTACTTGATGTAAACCGTTTTGTTAGGAAACTGACCCTTAAGAAGCATTTCAATCAAGGGGATACTTCCACTGAGAGTATTATTGCCTCTCCTGACTTGTCTCTGCCTGAATTTGTTAATTTTAGTGAAACATGTGACTTAATATCCATGAATTCTCTGGAATCAGAAGGCATGGGTGAATCAGTTGAGGTAAATAGGGGCACTTAATTTCAAAGTAACTCTAAATTCTACCCTATACACAATAGGGGTGGTATATTGGAAACTTTCCACAAAAGGGTGGAAAAAGACCTTTTAACTCTCAAGGCTTCTAAAAAAACATACTAAAAGTAATTTATCTTGTACACAAAAAGAAGCACTAAAATCATTTGAAAATCATGCTACCTTGGTCATACACCGGGCAGACAAGGGTGGGTCTGTCGTGGTCATGGATAGTAGTGATTATGTTTCTGAAGTCTTAAGGAAGTTGTGTAATCCACATGATTATGAAGTTTTGCCTAGGGATCCCACAATTAAAAATAAAAAGGAACTTGTGGACATTTTGGACGATGGTGTGGAACAAGGTTTTCTGGACCAAAAAACTGCTGAATATTTGGATATAAAATGTCCAAAAACAACATGGTTCTACCATCTTCCGAAGGTTCACAAATCTGTTACCAATGTTCAGGGTAGACCTATAGTCAGTGGAATAGATTGCTTGCTTGAGCACACTTCACAAAGGCTTGATTCATTTATTCAGCCTTTGGTTTGCTCTTTACCTTCCTTCATTCAGGACACTAAACACGTTTTGAATTTGATCAGTCAAGTAAAATGGAAAAACGGGTCAACATGGCTCACTATAGATGCTGTCGCACTATATTCCTCCATTCCCCACTCGGAGGGTATCAAAGCGATTGAATTCTTTTTGCACAACTCTACCAATTATACAACTGGTCTTCAGGCATATATTGTTAGGATTGTCAAATTTTTGTTAACTCACAATTTATTTAGGTTTGAGGATTGTTTCTATCTCCAGAGATGTGGCACGGCTATGGGGGCTAAATTTGCCCCCTCCTACACCAACTTATATTTAGGTTGGTGGGAGATGGTGCACATCTTTAGGGATAGAAACCCTTACAGGTCCAACATAATTTTTTATAAACGGTTCATAGACGATTTGTTGTTGATTTGGACAGGTCCCACCGATTTGATACCTAACTTTGTTGAATATTTAAACAACAATCAACTAGGTCTAACATTTACCTATGAGTACAATGTCAATAGGATAAACTATTTAGATGTGGTACTCACAGGGGGGAAAGAATGGCAAAGTTATTACTGGGGTATATAGAAAGCCCATTTCTGGAAACATGTTGTTACATGGTTCCAGATGTTACCCTAGACACATTTCATTTGCGATGGCAAAAGGACAATATACCAGAATCAGGAGAAACTGCAGTGAGAAAACTGACTGTGAAGTTGAGGCAAACCTTTTGAAGCATAGACTCAAAGAAAGAGTATATCCCTTGAAAGATATTACAAGAAGTGTGTTCAAACTGAATCAAGAGAAACTCTCCTTAAAGGTAGAAAGGCTAAAGGAGATAGATTTGAGGGCACTAACTTTATAACTACGTACAGTGCTCAGTATTCTGACATCTGTAATATTGTGAAAAAACATTTTTCTATCCTGGCAGCAGATGATGCGTTAAAGTCAACTGTGTCTAAGGGTATAAGGTGTTCATATAGAAAATGTCGCACCCTCGCATCTATCATTTCCCCTACCCAATTGAGACAAATTACAGAAACGTCTAGCTCATGGTTACGCCATGTAGGTATGTTTAAGTGTGGACACCGAAGATGTAAACCTTGTGACTTTGTAACAGTTACTACTAATTTCAAGTCTAAAGTCACAGGGTAGGTCTTTGACATCAAATCATGCTTGAATTGTACCACTACTGGTGTGATCTACCTTTTGACTTGCACTCAGTGCAAGGTTTAGTATGTGGGTCTCACCAGTAGAGATATCAATTCTCAAATGAGGGAGAATTTTTCGACCATTACTAATGGTAAATCTACAACTCCACTTGTACAACATTTTTCTATTCACCACAACAGCAGTCTTAATACCCTTAAATGGTGTGTAATAGAGAAGGTTAGGACACCCACCAGGGGTGGTGATCTTGACCACCTATTGGCTAAAAGAGAAATGTTTTGGATTTTTCGTTTGGGGACTCGAATCCCATCAGGATTAAATTCGAGATATGATCTCATAAATTTTTGGGAATAATCTTATGCATATAGTAATTATTTGTACAAAAAGTTTGTATATTATTTAGGGTTTATGTATCCTATTTTCTTCCATACCTCACTTTTTTATCAACAACTTATATATGTCAATCTAATATCATTTTGTTTTAGCATGTTACCTGGCATTGATATTTAACATATACATCTTTCTTTATATTGTGGTTGACATATATTATATTGTTCGAGTATATGTTTATATTGACTAGTTACTGGGATGTATTTTGGTGAATGTATATACAGTTTTCATTTTTACTTCTTTCTTTTTTCACCATTTTGTATATGATAATTCTATTCAATATAAATATATTTGGGCACGTTAATTGCCTTATTTTATGTACTATATATAAATTTTCTTCAACATATACATCCTCGGTTGTTGATATGAACTATACTGTTTGTGAGACAATGTGTCATTATGTTTCTGAATCAGAGGTATGTTTCCATAGTATTTCCTTTATTTTGTGTTTTTCTAACATTGTGTATCTCTTTATATGTAATTGTGTTTTGAAATATAAGCTTGTATATACAAAACATCTAACTATGTTATTCAGTACTCCTGTCATTAACACGGCTATAGCAATACCTGTGATAAGGGCATATCTTATTTTCTTTTAAACCAATAGAAAATAGCTAATTACCTTTTTAAGCTGTGTTTACAGCATAACTCCTTATGGCTATGATTACGGCATCCAGCCAAAACGCGTAAGTCGGTGGTGCTATGCTCATCTCACGATGTGTTTCCTCCTGAAATTTTTATATACATCAATAAATTGAAGTTTTACTTTGGAGCAAGCCGCCTCATTCCTTATTTTCAACTGCCTATACCAGTGGCTTTGCTTCCAGCACAAAGGATATCATAGCTGTAGGATTCAGCTATCGCTCCAGCTCCGTACAGCCTCAGTGACCAGCCCCTTCTTGCGACGTCATCCACGTCATTCACATCACCTGCAAACACAGCTGAGATTACCTGCCACAGAGGGTGAGAGACGCCGACAAGCTTGGTGAAAGAGATCCGATAGGTCTGAATTTCCTGCTAACTTTGAGACTGTGGTTATAGAAAGGTGTACGTAAGAGCATGTTTGTAGCGGTTCAGCACCCAGCTATCTATATATTTGAAAATTAATTTGGACATTGAATATTGTATCCAGGATCTCTAAAAAGCCCAATCCAACATTTTTTTTAACTAAATACACATATTAACACATAAATCTATATGTATGTATATATATATATATATTTAAATTTGCTGCCCATCGCTATGCGACTTCAATGCGCTAGGTTCTCATGCCGTGTCTCATGGCATGAAAACGAGGCTCCCATTGGAGCCTATGGAAGTGCGCTGAGCACAAAGCTTCATGAGCACAAAGCTTCCATGCAATGCAAACGCGAGGTTGTGTTCGCATTGTGGGCCACTTCTAATAACAGCGCAAATATTGTGCTTGTGTAAGCGAAATTTTGCGCTCCACTCATAATCTGGCCCTAATTAAATCATTAACCATATATATATATATGCAATATTGGGCTAAAAAAAAGAGTATACAAGTGCAAATGACCAAACTCCATCCACACATCCACCGTAGTGGAAGAAAATATATTATAGATATAATACAAGGTGCAAAAAACTCTTCAACTAAAATCACTCAGATCACTCAGTCAGCTATAAACCTCCGAAAGCTGAGTAGGACTCTGGTAGACAGCCTTGTGAAAGGATAGTGCTGTTAAGAAGGAAAAGGATAAGCTGTGTAAATAGATAGTAGCTGGAGAACAATTCACTGCATCAAAATGAAAAAAATGATAGGATAAAAAGTCGCAGTGGTATAAAAAATGGACTTTAATAAAAGCAATAAAATGTATCACAACGTGTTTCTCGGTCGTCAATGACCATTCCTTCAGGTGTATACATAAAATATAAACAACACGACTTATAAACCCTAAACCGGCGCCTAATAAAACCCAGTGTGCATCCGCGAAGTATCCCCTACGTCATACTGCTGTCAGCAAGTCTGACCAGGTGAAATGTGATTGGACAGCGGTAAACCAATCGGGAGTGATATAGATCGACACCCCTCCACTAGAGAAAAGTGACAATGTGAAAGTGAAATTGTGGCAATATAAAGTAACAAGCCACTAAGTTAATCAATTTAGATACAAAAAGGTGAGTAACCAGATTGTGTCAACTGCAAAAAGGGATCCTTCGCACATGCCTCTTAAATAACGAGTATAGGATAGGATAATCTGTGCAACCCCTCATCAATATTACATTTTTTGTTAAAAAATATATCCCCAATATTTTCTATTCTCTGTTTTACATTGTATAGTATTGCTTTTTTTTTAAATTGTATATTGATGAGGGGTTGCACAGATCATCCTATCCTATATGTTTCCATCTTAACAGCACTATCCTTTCACAAGACTGTCTACCCGAGTCCTACACAGCTTTCGGAGGTTTACAGCTGACTGAGTGATCTGCCGAGAGGAGAGCTAGCTGGACTACTTATAAAGTTCCAGAAGGCATTTGTTGCACTTTTCAAGTGCCTGATACTCTGTGAGTATGATGTTATCTGCGTGTGTGTCCTATCGATCACACTGATTTTGCACTATTGTGGAGCCTTCTTCCTCTCCCTTTCTCCTAATTAAATCATTGCTTGAATGATGTAATCAGAGCAAAGTTTAGTCTGAGAATAATTTGATGTATTTAAAAAAATTATATTAGCTGTTTAAAAATGTAAAAAATAAGGGTAAAGCTAATATCCATAAAGCAGTGGGTGCCGCCATATTGTAACTTAGGTTACCTTTTTCTGTTTAGGCCAATTAGGAATGGTTATAAATGGCTTACTAGAGTGTGTAACCAATGACTGTGTGGAATACAGCTGTGTCTGTGTTTAACATGAATTGTAAAGCCCACAATATTCAGAAATAAATTACAAGAAAGGAGAACCATATAAATAATGAAAGTATATTGTAAAGTAGTTTTACTACATGTAACTGACCAAATGTATAGTAATATATTGAGATGTTTTATGTCCCTTGAAGATGTGGATAATTATCAAAAACTAGATTGCAATCAACTCCTGAATTGCAATCTTAAATGAAGATTGTATTATTAGTATTAATGTGAGTATTAGTATTATGGTTGTTATTATTATAATTAATAAGTTGTGCCATGTTTCTTAGTTTCTGTGGGGTATAAGAGTTATAGAGCTCACAAAGGTCTCACATAGGATGGTAACAGTTTGGGAGCTTTGCTTTGCTTCCAGTAATTTAACTTTTACTGCAAATATTGCAGTTTCTTGAGCAAAACCAGGAACTGCATAAACCAGGGAACAACAATAATAGCCTAATAGTTTGTTACCACCCCAGGAGCACAAAACCAGAGATTACACCGGCACTGCCCATTACCAGACTCTGCTCATCCACACTCCGCACAACTCCAGCGACATCTGCACCGATAGCGTTATATACCCTTTCATCAGGAAATTCTCTTGTTTACATGTGAACTGAGCATACAAAAATAATATTGAAAAAAAAAGCTGTAAAGAAACAGAGCTAATTTGATGTATTATTTATTTATTTAAACTTGTCAGTGCTGCTGAAATAGAAAAGATTAAAAACCCTGTAAAAAACTACTAAAGACTTTTATTGGGCAACATACCCGGAGACAATAACATTTCTTCTAAAAACGACCAAGTTGACAAATATTAAATAAAAATGATGGCAGGGTTACACTAAAAACCTGACCTGGACCAGAAATCTGGCGCTGACTTTAACAATGGGTTTAACCTGCTTGTGCATAAGCAAGCAACAGTACAATACGAAATACCAGAATGAATCAAAGATTTCCTTACTGCAGCATTATGCGCCTTTAATCTACATTGTTTTGAAATACATATATTTTGTTGTTTGTGACTATATTTAACTTCCAAGGTGATTCACCAGGACATTCTTTTAACAGCACTGCGTAATCACAAAGTATTTGCTTGGGATTCAGTATATTTATTCAGTATATTTAAATTAGCATCTGTTTCTCTGACTCATGACAATGAGTATTTTGGTTCTAGACCTTCAAACAGAATAATCCTTTGCAAGTTACTTTCCCTTTATATATACAGTATATTCTCACGTAGGGTCTGATTCTCTAAAGGTCTCTGGGCTGGTGAGATTCTATAAGAATGTTCCCCCCTACTTCTATTTCCCTGGTGGAATGATCGAAAACCACTTATTACTCTGAAAACAGGGTATCTCGCTAAGGGAAGTATATTGCATTTTCTTATGGGCAGGAGATGCGGATATCACAAATTTGTGTTTTACAAAAATAAATAATTAATCCATAATACAAAAATACACAGGAAAAAAAATATTGTTAAGGTGCATCAACAAACTGTAACAGAATTCTGCACCAAAAATCCTATTTTATAAAAAAACGTAACAATTTGTATGTAAATTACACAGGAATAAATTGTATTAAATACGTACAGCGTTAATCGTAATTTAAATACACTGGATGGGCAAAAAACACACAGAAATTTGAACTTCTATGTACAAACTAAAAAGCATAATTGTTGTTTTTTCCCTAAAATGGGCTGAACACTGGCGTTCCATAGGGATATATGAAATTGACACTCTAATCCCAGCGTAATTCAGATCTCACTGTTTTTTTCTCGCAAACTAAAAAGTAGCTGGCTTTTCTCAAATCTCTTAAAATGCTTAATACCCAAATAGAAAAACACATTCACACAGAAAAAATATTTGATTGTAAGATGCTACATGCAGAAAGCAGTGTAATGTAATATATATTCGCTGCAGTATTTACTTTTTAAAATGCGCCCTCTGCTAAATTCACTTTTCAGGGAGCTCCGTTACTTTATATAGAAGTCATCTTACCACTCGCAGGGACTGACACTTTTTTACGATAAATCCACCAGGGCAGCCCCTGCAAGGATTGGAGAGAAAAACCATGTCTGATCTGGCAAAGTTTAGGCCCTTACTCAGAAACAGAATATTACAGCCATCAGTCAATCACAGACTCATATACAAGGTTCAAGTCGAGCGGAAACGCCTGGTAACAGAGTTCCTACACTATTTTTACAGGAGGAACTAAGTTCCCCCATGGACAGAGAACAGAAATGCTTCAGTAAACACTGCTGCTGCTGGTGGGAGGAGCTGGGGCACAGTCGGGTTAGAAGGATAGTGAGATCCTCTAGTAATGGACAGTAATACTTCCTACAATACACTAAATCTAAGCCTGTCAGCAGTCCTGCTGTGTGATCACCCTTCACTGTGTGTAACACATGGTGCTTACATTTCTTTGTGACTTGCTCTGTTTTTTTTAGATCCTTAAGCAGAAATAGGACTATTGCACCTTACGTGGGTGAGACTTTGTGACAGAGGATTCTCAGGTCCAAAGGCAACCATTCAACCCTTCATTGGATTTAATTTGCTTTCATTAATTATGTATATTATTAATTCATTAATTATGTAATTATTAATGTATAGATTATATACATATAAATACAGTGTGTGTGTGCGTATGTATATATATATGGAAAACAATATTAATTGTGAGGTTGGGGTGCAAGTCTTGGTGAGTTCCCACACTTTTTTTTTGTAGGACTTGACCCCTGCTCATATGAACTCTTGCACATGCTCAATAGTGCATTATTAAAGGGACACTAAACCCAACTTGTTTTCTTTCATGATTCAGATCGAGCAGCAATTATAAGCAACTTTCTAATTTACTCCAATCATTATTTTTTCTTCGTTCTATTGATATCTTTAATTGAAAAAGCAGGAATCTAACCTAACGAGCCGGCCCACTTTTGGTTTAGTACAATGGATAGCACTTGCTGATTGGTGGGTACATTTAGCCACCAATCAGCAAGTGCAACTCAGGTGCTAAACCAAAAATGGGTCGGCTTCTAAGCTTTACACTCCTGCTTTTTCAAATAACGATAGCAAGAGAACGAAGAAAAAACATAATTTATGCTTACCTGATAAATTCCTTTCTTCTGTTGTGTGATCAGTCCACGGGTCATCATTACTTCTGGGATATTATCTGCTCCCCTACAGGAAGTGCAAGAGGATTCACCCAGCAGAGTTGCTATATAGCTCCTCCCCTCTACGTCACCTCCAGTCATTCGACCAAAGACCAACGAGAAAGGAGAAGCCAAGGGTGTAGTGGTGACTGAATTATAATTTAAAAAATATGTACCTGCCTTAAAAAACAGGGCGGGCCGTGGACTGATCACACAACAGAAGAAAGGAATTTATCAGGTAAGCATAAATTATGTTTTCTTCTGTTATGTGTGATCAGTCCACGGGTCATCATTACTTCTGGGATACCAATACCAAAGCAAAAGTACACGGATGACGGGAGGGATAGGCAGGCTCATTATACAGAAGGAACCACTGCCTGAAGAACCTTTCTCCCAAAAATAGCCTCCGAAGAAGCAAAAGTGTCAAATTTGTAAAATTTGGAAAAAGTATGAAGCGAAGACCAAGTTGCAGCCTTGCAAATCTGTTCAACAGAGGCCTCATTCTTAAAGGCCCAAGTGGAAGCCACAGCTCTAGTGGAATGAGCTGTAATTCTTTCAGGAGGCTGCTGTCCAGCAGTCTCATAGGCTAAACGTATTATGCTACGAAGCCAAAAAGAGAGAGAGGTAGCAGAAGCTTTTTGACCTCTCCTCTGTCCAGAATAAACGACAAACAGGGAAGAAGTTTGGCGAAAATCTTTAGTTGCCTGCAAGTAGAACTTGAGGGCACGAACTACATCCAGATTGTGTAGAAGACGTTCCTTCTTTGAAGAAGGATTTGGACACAAGGAGGGAACAACAATCTCTTGATTGATATTCCTGTTAGAGACAACCTTAGGTAAGAACCCAGGTTTAGTACGCAGAACTACCTTGTCTGAGTGAAAGATCAGATAAGGAGAATCACAATGTAGGGCTGATAACTCAGAGACTCTTCGAGCCGAGGAAATAGCCATTAAAAATAGAACTTTCCAAGATAACAATCTTATATCAATGGAATGAAGGGGTTCAAACGGAATACCCTGTAAAACGTTAAGAACTAAGTTTAAACTCCATGGCGGAGCAACAGTTTTAAACACAGGCTTGATCCTAGCTAAAGCCTGACAAAAGGCCTGGATGTCTGAATTTTCTGACAGACGCCTGTGTAACAAGATGGACAGAGCTGAGATCTGTCCCTTTAATGAGCTAGCCGATAAACCCTTTTCTAAACCTTCTTGTAGAAAAGACAATATCCTAGGAATCCTAACCTTACTCCAGGAGTAATCTTTGGATTCACACCAGTATAGGTATTTACGCCATATTTTATGGTAAATCTTTCTGGTAACAGGCTTCCTAGCCTGTATCAGGGTATCAATAACCGACTCAGAAAACCCACGTTTTGATAAAATCAAGCGTTCAATTTCCAAGCAGTCAGCTTCAGAGAAGTTAGACTTTGATGTTTGAATGGACCCTGAATCAGAAGGTCCTGTCTTAGAGGTAGAGACCACGGCGGACAGGATGACATGTCCACTAGATCTGCATACCAAGTCCTGCGCGGCCATGCAGGCGCTATTAGAATCACTGATGCTCTCTCCTGTTTGATTTTGGCAATCAATCGAGGAAGCAGCGGGAAGGGTGGAAACACATAAGCCATCCTGAAGTTCCAAGGTGCTGTCAAAGCATCTATCAGAACCGCTCCCGGATCCCTGGATCTGGATCCGTAGCGAGGAAGTTTGGCGTTCTGGCGAGACGCCATGAGATCTATCTCTGGTTTGCCCCAACGTCGAAGTATTTGGGCAAAGACCTCCGGATGAAGTTCCCACTCCCCCGGATGAAGAGTCTGGCGACTCAAGAAATCCGCCTCCCAGTTCTCCACTCCCGGGATGTGGATTGCTGACAGGTGGCAAGAGTGAGACTCTGCCCAGCGAATTATCTTTGATACTTCTATCATTGCTAGGGAGCTTCTTGTCCCTCCCTGATGGTTGATGTAAGCTACAGTCGTGATGTTGTCCGACTGAAACCTGATGAACCCCCGAGTCTTTAACTGGGGCCAAGCTAGAAGGGCATTGAGAACTGCTCTCAATTCCAGAATGTTTATTGGCAGGAGACTTTCCTCCTGACTCCATTGTCCCTGAGCCTTCAGAGAATTCCAGACAGCGCCCCAACCTAGAAGGCTGGCGTCTGTTGTTACAATTGTCCAGTCCGGCCTGCTGAAAGGCATCCCCCTGGACAGATGTGGCCGAGAAAGCCACCATAGAAGAGAGTTTCTGGTCTCTTGATCCAGATTCAGAGTGGGGGACAAATCTGAGTAATCCCCATTCCACTGATTCAGCATGCACAATTGCAGCGGTCTGAGATGTAGGCGTGCAAAGGGTACTATGTCCATTGCTGCTACCATTAAGCCGATCACCACCATGCATTGAGCTACTGACGGGAGTTGAATGGAATGAAGGACACGGCATGCATTTAGAAGCTTTGTTAATCTGTCTTCTGTCAGATAAATCTTCATTTCTACAGAATCTATAAGAGTCCCCAAGAATGGAACCCTTGTGAGAGGCAAGAGAGAACTCTTCTTTTCGTTCACTTTCCATCCATGCGACCTTAGAAATGCCAGAACTAACTCTGTATGAGACTTGGCAGTTTGAAAGCTTGAAGCTTGTATCAGAATGTCGTCTAGGTACGGAGCTACCGAAATTCCTCGCGGTCTCAGAACCGCTAGAAGGGCACCCAGAACCTTTGTGAAAATTCTTGGAGCCGTAGCCAATCCGAATGGAAGGGCTACAAACTGGTAATGCCTGTCTAAGAAGGCAAACCTTAGATATCGGTAATGATCTTTGTGAATCGGTATGTGAAGGTAAGCATCCTTTAAATCCACTGTGGTCATGTACTGACCCTTTTGGATCATGGGTAAGATTGTCCGAATAGTTTCCATTTTGAACGATGGAACTCTTAAGAATTTGTTTAGGATCTTTAAATCCAAGATTGGCCTGAAAGTTCCCTCTTTTTTGGGAACCACAAACAGGTTTGAGTAAAACCCTTGTCCTTGTTCCGACCGCGGAACCGGATGGATCACTCCCATTAATAATAGATCTTGTACACAGCGTAGAAACGCGTCTTTCTTTATTTGGTTTGTTGACAACCTTGACAGATGAAATCTCCCTCGTGGGGGAGATAATTTGAAGTCTAGAAGGTATCCCTGAGATATGATCTCCAGCGCCCAGGGATCCTGGACATCTCTTGCCCAAGCCTGGGCGAAGAGAGAGAGTCTGCCCCCCACTAGATCCGGTCCCGGATCGGGGGCCCTCGGTTCATGCTGTCTTAGGGGCAGCAGCAGGTTTTCTGGCCTGCTTGCCCTTATTCCAGGACTGGTTAGGTTTCCAGCCTTGTCTGTAACGAGCAACAGCTCCTTCCTGTTTTGGTGCAGTGGAAGTTGATGCTGCACCTGCTTTGAAATTCCGAAAGGGACGAAAATTAGACTGTCTAGCCTTAGCTTTGGCTTTGTCTTGAGGTAGAGCGTGGCCCTTACCTCCTGTAATGTCAGCGATAATTTCTTTCAAACCGGGCCCAAATAAAGTTTGCCCCTTGAAAGGTATATTAAGTAATTTGGACTTAGAAGTTACATCAGCCGACCAGGATTTTAGCCACAGCGCCCTACGTGCCTGAATGGCGAATCCTGAATTCTTAGCCGTAAGTTTGGTTAAATGTACTACGGCCTCCGAAATGAATGAATTAGCTAGTTTAAGGACTCTAAGCCTGTCCGTAATGTCGTCCAGCGTAGCGGAACTAAGGTTCTCTTCCAGAGACTCAATCCAAAATGCTGCCGCAGCCGTAATCGGCGCGATGCATGCAAGGGGTTGCAATATAAAACCTTGTTGAACAAACATTTTCTTAAGGTAACCCTCTAATTTTTTATCCATAGGATCTGAAAAAGCACAGCTATCCTCCACCGGGATAGTGGTGCGCTTAGCTAAAGTAGAAACTGCTCCCTCCACCTTAGGGACCGTTTGCCATAAGTCCCGTGTGGTGGCGTCTATTGGAAACATCTTTCTAAATATTGGAGGGGGTGAGAACGGCACACCGGGTCTATCCCACTCCTTAGTAACAATTTCAGTTAATCTCTTAGGTATAGGAAAAACGTCAGTACTCGCCGGTACCGCAAAGTATTTATCCAACCTACACATTTTCTCTGGTATTGCAACAGTGTTACAATCGTTAAGAGCCGCTAAGACCTCCCCTAGTAATACACGGAGGTTTTCCAATTTAAATTTAAAATTTGAAATATCTGAATCCAATCTGCTTGGATCAGAACCGTCACCTACAGAATGAAGCTCTCCGTCCTCATGCTCTGCAAGCTGTGACGCAGTATCAGACATGGCCCTAGAATTATCAGCGCACTCTGTTCTCACCCCAGAGTGATCACGCTTGCCTCTTAGTTCTGGTAACTTAGCCAAAACTTCAGTCATAACAGTAGCCATATCTTGTAATGTTATCTGTAATGGCTGCCCAGATGTACTAGGCGCCATAATATCACGCACCTCCCGGGCGGGAGACGCAGGTACTGACACGTGAGGCGAGTTAGACGGCATAACTCTCCCCTCGCTGTTTGGTGAAATTTGTTCAATTTGTACAGATTGGCTTTTATTTAAAGTAGCATCAATACAGTTAGTACATAAATTTCTATTGGGCTCCACCTTGGCATTGGAACAAATGACACAGGTATCTTCCTCTGAATCAGACATGTTTAACACACTAGCAATAAACATGCAACTTGGTTACAATCTTATTTAACAAAAACGTACTGTGCCTCAAAGAAGCACTAAACGATTAAATGACAGTTGAATAATGAACTGAAAAACAGTTATAGCATCACTCTTTAAAAACAACACAACTTGTTAGCAAAGGTTTGTTCCCATTAGTAAAGCAACACTAATTAAATTTTAAACATAAAAATCACAGAGCAACGTTTTAAAACACAGTCACTACATAAATCTCACAGCTCTGCTGAGAGAATCTACCTCCCTTCAAAGAAGTTTGAAGACCCCTGAGTTCTGTTAGAGATGAACCGGATCATGCAGAAAATACAAGTGTAACTGACTGGAAATTTTTTGATGCGTAGCAAAGAGCGCCAAAAACGGCCCCTCCCCCTCACACACAGCAGTGAGAGAGAAACGAAACTGTCATAATCAAAACAAGCAAACTGCCAAGTGGAAAAATAATGCCCAAATATTTATTCACTCAGTACCTCAGAAATGCAAACGATTCTACATTCCAGCAAAAACGTTTAACATGAATTAAATACCTATTAAAAGGTTTAATGTACTTTTACAGAGTAATTCCGGTGAAATACCATCCCCAGAATACTGAAGTGTAGAGTATACATACATGTCATTATAACGGTATAGCAGGATTTTCTCATCAATTCCATTCAGAAAATAAAAACTGCTACATACCTCAATGCAGATTCAACTGCCCGCTGTCCTCTGATCTGAAGCTTTTACCTCCCTCAGATGGCCGAGAAACAGCAATATGATCTTAACTACTCCGGTTAAAATCATAAGAAAAACTCTGGTAGATTCTTCTTCAAACTCTGCCAGAGAAGTAATAACACGCTCCGGTGCTATTGTAAAATAACAAACTTTTGATTGAAGTTATAAAAAACTAAGTATAATCACCATAGTCCTCTCACACCTCCTATCTAGTCTTTGGGTGCAAGAGAATGACTGGAGGTGACGTAGAGGGGAGGAGCTATATAGCAACTCTGCTGGGTGAATCCTCTTGCACTTCCTGTAGGGGAGCAGATAATATCCCAGAAGTAATGATGACCCGTGGACTGATCACACATAACAGAAGAAATTATACCAGGAGTAAATTAGAAAGTTTCTTAAAATTGCTGCTCTATCTGAATTATGGAAAAAAAATTGGGGTTAATGTCCCTTTAAGTGTGCATATAAAAAAGACTGCTTATTTTAATAATGAAAGTAAATTGCTCTAGCTGAATCATGGAAGTTTAAAGGGACAGTCAACACCAGAATTGTTGTTGTTTTAAAAGATAGATAATCCCTTAATTACCAATTCCCCAGTTTTGCAAAACCAACACAGTTATATTAATACACGTTTTACCTCTGTAATTACCTGGGGGTCGATCCGATAAAAATCGTCGCCCGCAAAAGCCGGCGACGCCAATATTTGCGCGGGTTTGGTATCACATATACGGCGTAACCTAGAAGTTACGCGCGTATATTTCTGCCGTCGCCCGTAGTTTTTTGGGCTATAGGCAGGTATACCAAACCAGCGCAGTTTGGTATCCAATATGCAGCGTAAGGACTTACGTGGCGAAAATGGAGAAAACGTACTCCATTTTCACCTCGCCACAAAAAGCAGCCGTAAGAAGCCTTACGCTGACTATTGGAGCCCCGTAACTCCCTAAACTGGCTGCTAAAATAAACCTAACACCTAACGCATGCGCAATGTCTATCTCCCTGTCAACCGCGATCTTCTAAAATAAACCTAACACCTAACGCATGCGCAATGTCTATCTACCTGTCAACCGCGATCCCCCCCCCCGAAATCCCTAATAAAGTTATTAACCCCTAAACCGCCGCTCCCGGACCCCGCCGCCATCTACATAAACTAACCCCCTACTGTGAGCCCCTAAAACCGCCGCCATCTACCTTATCTATCCCCTAATTAGAACCCCTTACACCGCTGTCATCTACCTTATCTATCCCCTAATCTGACCCCTTACACCGCCGCCACCTATATAAAAATTATTAACCCCTAATCTAATCCCCCTATACCGCCGCCAGCTATATTAATATTATTAACCCCTAATGTAAGCCACTTACACCGCCGCCATCTCTATTAAAATGATTAACCCCTTATTTAATCTACCTACCCCGCCGCCAGCTATATTATCTATATTAACCCTAAGTATATTATAGTTAATATAGGTATTACATTATATATATTAACTATATTAACCCTAATTATATTAGGGTTAATATAGTTAATATAGTTACTATAGTATTTATATTAACTATATTAACTCTATCTAACCCTAACACCCCTAACTAAATTTATATTAAATTAATCTAATTCATTTATAAACTAAAATATTCCTATTTAAATCTAAATACTTACCTATAAAATAAACCCTAAGACAGCTACAATATAATTAATAATTACATTGTAGCTATGTTAGGGTTAATATTTATTATACAGGTAAATTGTTAATTATTTTAACTAGGTATAATAGCTATTAAATAGTTATTAACTATTTAATATCTACCTAGTTAAAATAATTACCCAATTACCTGTAAAATAAATCCTAACCTAAGTTACAAATACACCTACACTATCAATAAATTAAAGAAACTACAAACATCTATCTAAAAATACAATTAAATTAACTAAACTAAATTAAAAAAAAAAAACCACTAAATTACAAAAAATAAAAAAAGATTACAAAATTTTTAAGCTAATTACACCTATTCTAAGCCCCCTAATAAAATAATAAACCCCCAAAATAAAAAAAATTCCCTGCCCTATTCTAAATTAAACAAATTTCAAAGCTCTTTACCTTACCAGCCCTTAAAAGGGCCTTTTGTGGGGCATGCCCCAAAGAATTCAGCTCTTTTGCATACAAATACAATACCCCCCCCATTACAACCCACCACCCACATACCCCTATTCTAAAACCACCCAAACCCCCCTTAAAAAAGCCTAACACTACCCCCCTGAAGATCTCCCTACCTTGTCTTCACCACACCGGGCCGAACTCCTGATCCGATCCGGGTGATGTCTTCCTCCAAGCGGCAAAGAAGAATTCTTCCTCCGGCGATGTCTTCCTCCAAGCGGCAAAGAAGAATTCTTCCTCCGGCGACGTCTTCCTCCAAGCGGCAGCAAAGTCTTCATTCTTCCGGCGGCATCTTCAATCTTCTTTCTTCGCTCCGCCGCCGCGGAGCATCCATCCCGGCCAACTACTGAACTACGAATGAGGTACCTTTAAATGACGTCATCCAAGATGGCGTCCGCCGAATTCCGATTGGCTGATAGGATTCTATCAGCCAATCGGAATTAAGTTAGAAAAATCTGATTGGCTGATTGAATCAGCCAATCAGATTCAAGTTCAATCCGATTGGCTGATCCAATCAGCCAATCAGATTGAGCTCGCATTCTATTGGCTGATCGGAACAGCCAATAGAATGCAAGCTCAATCTGATTGGCTGATTGGATCAGCCAATCGGATTGAACTTGAATCTGATTGGCTGATTCAATCAGCCAATCAGATTTTTCTAACTTAATTCCGATTGGCTGATAGAATCCTATCAGCCAATCGGAATTCGGTGGACGCCATCTTGGATGACGTCATTTAAAGGTACCTCATTCGTAGTTCAGTAGTCGGCCGGGATGGATGCTCCGCGGCGGCGGAGCGAAGAAAGAAGATTGAAGATGCCGCCGGAAGAATGAAGACTTTGCTGCCGCTTGGAGGAAGACGTCGCCGGAAGAAGAATTCTTCTTTGCCGCTTGGAGGAAGACATCGCCGGAGGAAGAATTCTTCTTTGCCGCTTGGAGGAAGACATCGCCCGGATCGGATCAGGAGTTCGGCCCGGTGTGGTGAAGACTAGGTAGGGAGATCTTCAGGGGGGTAGTGTTAGGCTTTTTTAAGGGGGGGTTGGGTGGTTTTAGAATAGGGGTATGTGGGTGGTGGGTTGTAATGGGGGGGTATTCTATTTGTATGCAAAAGAGCTGAATTCTTTGGGGCATGCCCCACAAAAGGCCCTTTTAAGGGCTGGTAAGGTAAAGAGCTTTGAAATTTGTTTAATTTAGAATAGGGCAGGGAATTTTTTTTATTTTGGGGGTTTATTATTTTATTAGGGGGCTTAGAATAGGTGTAATTAGCTTAAAAATCTTGTAATCTTTTTTTATTTTTTGTAATTTAGTGTTTGTTTGTTTTTTTAATTTAGTTTAGTTAATTTAATTGTATTTTTAGATAGATGTTTGTAGTTTCTTTAATTTATTGATAGTGTAGGTGTATTTGTAACTTAGGTTAGGATTTATTTTACAGGTAATTGGGTAATTATTTTAACTAGGTAGATATTAAATAGTTAATAACTATTTAATAGCTATTATACCTAGTTAAAATAATTAACAATTTACCTGTAAAATAAATATTAACCCTAACATAGCTACAATGTAATTATTAATTATATTGTAGCTATCTTAGGGTTTATTTTATAGGTAAGTATTTAGATTTAAATAGGAACATTTTAGTTTATAAATGAATTAGATTAATTTAATATAAATTTAGTTAGGGGTGTTAGGGTTAGATAGAGTTAATATAGTTAATATAAATACTATAGTAACTATATTAACTATATTAACCCTAATATAATTAGGGTTAATATAGTTAATATATATAATGTAATACCTATATTAACTATAATATACTTAGGGTTAATATAGATAGGTAGGTAGATTAAATTAGGGGTTAATCATTTTAATAGAGATGGCGGCGGTGTAAGGGGCTTACATTAGGGGTTAATAATTTTAATATAGATGGCGGCGGTGTTAGGGGCTCACTTTAGGGGGTTATAGATATAATATAGCTGGCGGCGGGGTACGGGAGCGACGGTTTAGGGGTTTATAACTTTATTAGGTTGCGGCGGGGTACGGGAGCGGCGGTTTAGGGGTTAATAGCTTTTTTATTGTTAGGATAGTGAGGGGGGATATCGGATAGAGGGTTAGACGTGTCGGGCTTTGTTAGGGAGGCGTGTTAGACTTGTCGGGCTATGTTAGGGAGGCGTGTTAGACAGTGCGGGTGTTTTAGACTTTAGTCAGGTTTTATAGGCGCCGGCAGTTTCTAACGTGCCGCAAGTCACTGGCGACGCCAGAAATTTGTACTTGCGCAGATTTCTGGACATCGCTGGTTTGTCAGACTTACGGCACGTTAGCATCTGACGGCGACTTATATAGGATAGCTCGAGTTGCGAGCTGAAACTGCGGGCGACGCCGGTTCCCTCGCTTGCGCCGCAAACTGCGATCTATATCGGATCGCGCCCCTGGTATCTAAGCCTCGCCAGACTGCCCCCTTATTTCAGTTCTTTTGACAGACTTGCATTTTAGCCAAGCAGAGCTGACTCCATGGTAAATTCACGTGCATGAGCTCAATGTTAACTATATGAAACACGTGAACTAATGCCCTCTAGTGGGGAAAATGCATATAAATTAGAGGCAGCCTTCAAGGTCTAAGAAATTAGCATATGAACCTCCTAGGTTTAGCTTTCAACTAAGAATACCAAGAGAACAAAGCAAAATTGGTGATTAAAATAAATTGGAAAGTTGTTTAAAATTGCATGCCCTATTTGAATCATGAAAGTTTTTTTTGGACTTGACTGTCCCTTTAATTTAAACTTTAGTGCCCCTTTCAATGCATGCACTGTCTGAATCATGAAACCCAAAATGTTTATTTTATTATTCAGATAGAGCATATCATTTTAAATAACTTACCTAATTGCCTCTATCATCAATTTTGCTTAAAGGGACACTGAACCCAAAAAATGTATTTCATGATTCAGATAGAGCATGCAATTTAAAGCAACTTTTCAATTTACTCCTATTATCAAATTGTCTTCATTCTCTTGGTATCTTTATTTGAAAAGCAAGAATGTAAGTTTAGATGCCGACCCATTTTTGGTGAACAACCTGGGTTGTTCTTGCTGATTGGTGGATAAATTCAACAACCAATAAACAAGTGCTATCCAGGGCCTGAACTAAAAAAAAATGCTTAGATGCCTTCTTTTTCAAATAAAGATAGCAAGAGAATGAAGAAAAAATGATAATAGGAGTAAATTAGAAAGTTGCTTAAAATTGCTGCTCAATCTGAATCACGAAAGAAAAAAATGGGTTCAGTGTCCCTTTAATTCTCCTGGCATCCTTTATTGAAGAGACATATATGCACTACTGGGAGCTAGCTGAGTTATACATGTGCATCCACCATACCAGCTGCTTAGCCTATCTAGGTATGCTTTTCAACAAATGACATCAAGAGTACAAAGCAAATTAGAGAATAGAAGTAAAATGGAAAGGTGTTTAAAATTGCTCGCTCTATCTGAATCTTGAACAACATTTTTTGGGTTCCATGTCCCTTTAAATAAGTCCTGCCAATAGCGCAAGCGTTCCCCTGAGCCAAAGCAAACATAATTGTCTACTCTGCCTAATAACAAATCACATGTCACTAAAACCAAACAGAATAACTATCAGCCATTTATCATAAAATGGGGATAACTTGGTCTACATGGCACAGGTATTTTCATCAGCGTAATAATCAAATGCTCAGAATTGTTTCAGAGGGAAAATAATTCACCAATTTACTGTGGAACATAATAAATTGCTCAGATTTTATGTCCGATGAGCACTTAATGGCAGTTGCTTAACTGAACAGCCTTAAACCTGATGTAATTACAATCTCTGGGAGGGCAGGGAAATAATCAGCTATCCCTGGGAAATATGTTATTATTAATAGAATCTGAATATGCAACACACCCTAGTGATTGGCAGACCTAGCATCTGATTTCATTTTAGTCCTCCATTTGCTTTTATATCTGTAGTGCAGCATGGTATAAGGATATTGTGTTTTTCTATACTTGTCTGGTAATAATTTACTTGTCTGGTAGTAATGAGTGGTGTATAAACCAGTTGAAGGAAACATTTCATTTTCCATACATTGTTAAATCTGTTCTTTCAAAAATATGTATGCAAAAAAATATTAAACAGTCATGTTTAATAAGGTAAACTGAGTACAACAAAACATTAAAGGGATACTAAAACCAATATTTTCTTTCATGATTCAGATAGCCTAAGAGCCCAGCTGTTTGTAGATCACCTCCTTTAGAGCTGACTACGACAGTGCGACTCTTGCTTGGCACGGCCCTCTACCGGTTTGATCCCTATAAATGTTTCCTTGTATTCCGCCTATGTTTATAGCGATGCAGAATCGGTTGGAGCGCTAAACATAACCGATAATAATAATAATAATAAAAAAGATTTTTCTTTGTTCTCTTGCTATCTTTATTTAAAAACCAGGAATGTAAAGCTTAGGAGCCGGACCATTTTTGGTTCAGAACCTGGGTTACACTTGCTTATTGGTTAGCCAAATGTAGCTACCAACAAGCAAGGGTGCTGAATCTAAAATGTTCTTTCTGAATCATGAAAGATTTGGGTTTAGATCCCTTTAAAGAGATATGCTAGTTTCTGTAGCAATGAATCTATATAATTAAGTTTGTATAAGCATAAAACGGTTACATTAAAAGAAAGAGACCACACTCAGAGGAGTAATAATTGAATAAATATTTATATAATTTATCTTTTTTTCTTATGCATTTGGCACTTTTATGATTAAATATATTATTAGGCTGAGGCTCCATAAAGGTGCTAAATAACTTTTGAGCTTCTACGTTTTTAATGCGGTCACCATATAAAATATGCCCAACCTGTGTGCATTCATTTGCCTTTGGTGTTAGATATCTTGAGACTTTGCAGATATTAAATATAATTGATCCAGCAGATTTTGATCAGCTGTACAGTCAGATATTCATAAATAGACATTATTGATGGAAGGGTAAGTGAGGGTACGGTTGCCACCTTGGTCATGTTTTCCTAGACACTTATGAGTTATACATGCTGCAGGGTAAGCAGGGCGGAACATGTATTGTGTTTCTGAACATCACATGAATAGTGCTGATTAACAGCACATTACATGTTCCTCCCTGCAGCATGTGTAACTCATAAATGTCCAGGAAAACATGGCCGAGGTGCGGGGCAGAGGGACCAGGACAATAGTACAACTGTCGGTGGCTGTTGGGTCTGTGTACTACAGGTCTGGGATGCCCAGGACTTTCACGTCACTTGAAATGTATTATTACTACGCGTTTCAGTCCACTTTCATTTCAAATCTTACTGCTACTGTTGACGCAAGCGCAGCGCAGTATGTGAGACCTTGTAGACCTAGCAGGCTTTAGCTTATCAGTGCCAGTTATTTAATAGCAGGGCTGTTATTTACTGAATAGTGTTATTTTCTTGCACATTATTTTTTGTTCCAATTCTTTAGCGCATCTGAGCCTGTACATTTTGCACTCCTGGCCCTCAAGCTTTATTTGTTTGACCCCTTCAAAGATAAAGATAGATTAAAGGGACACTCAAGTCAAAATAAACATTTATTAATCAGATAGAGCAGCAGTTTTAAAACAGTTTCCAATTTACTTCCATTACCAAATAATTGCACAGTCTTTTTATATTCAAACTTTAAGGGGAACAAAATCCTACTGAGCATGTGCACAAGCTCACAGGCTATACGTATACTAGTCTGTGATTGGCTGATGTCTGTCACATGATACAGGGGGGGCCGGAAAATGGGAAAGAAAATAAAAAAATCTATTGCTTATTTGAAATTCAGAGTAAGTGTTATTGCATTTTCTTTTTATTATGCACTTGTTAATTATGTAATTCTACTGCATTGAGGGGTCCTTTAAGTCTTATTCTGGAGGTGCAGAGAACTGCTGGTCCCAAGCTGGATGCAGCCATTGCTGGTCCCAAGCTGGATGCAGCCATTGCTGGTCCCAAGCTGGATGCAGCCATTGCTTTAATCAGCAGCAGCAGTCGCACAAACGCACCAGCTGTGTTCAGCTACAGCAGTGATGGCGAAATTTGGCACTCCCGATGTTTCAGAACTACATTTCCCAGAATGCTTAGGCTCTCTGAATTCTAGTCGAGCATCATGGGAAATGTAGTTCTGAAACATTTCCAGTGCCAAGGTTCGCCATTACTGAGCTAGAGAGTTGCAATGCTTTCAGCTCTCGAGCTGGAATTTACCTATGTGTTTAATCCATTTGCAGGGGGATAAATACAGAGTTCTACAGTGCGTAGTGGAACAAATTATAGCAAACAAATTGTGCACTATAATAGCTTTAGATAGTTAGTAGAAGAATTAATAAAAAAAAAAGCTCTAAAATATTCTTAGTGTTTTGCTAAGTATCCACAACTGCATCATTATATTCCAAAGCTACACTGTAATATCATGTATTAGAACATTTAAGTTTATACATAATTAACTACAAATTATAGAGTTTTTCAATATTTTATGTTATAGTTTTCCAAAGATAATGAGTGTAGCTTGGATATTAATTTGCAATTAACAGCAGGCTATTCAATTAAACAAGCAACCTAAGGACCAAAAAATAGTTTCCTTAAACTTAATAATATAAAAAAACATCCTTATATCAGACTCATGCTGGCATGAAAAAAGCTTCCAAGTAGCCGATCACTTTATAGAACAAAAGATAAAACTCTTGTGTAGATACAAACTCTTTAGGGATTTGTCCAAATAAATAAATATAGACTGTTCCAAATAGTTAAAGGGACAAAAAAAAACTTTTTAAAAAAAATTATTCAGACAGAACATACAATTTTAAACAACTTTCTAGTTTATTTATATTATCAAATTTACTCAGTTCTCTTGGTATCTTTGTTAAAAAGCAGGGACAAGCTAAGGAGTGTGCACTGTACAGGGCCGCCATCAGGGGGTGACAGGGGTGACTCCTGTCAGGGGCCCAATGAGCCAGGGGGGGCCCATGAGGCATGAAGTAAAAAAAAAAAAAACTTTTTTTTTTTTTTTTAAATTTTTGCAGCCACCAGTGGGTACTATAGCAGAGTGCTAATTGAGCATGGGAAATGTTATTACAAGGAGTAAAGTATTAGCATTTGAGAGGATTTCTTAGTGTGCACTAAACCACTATGCTCAGTGTGAGACAGACTTGGCACTTTGTACAGTGTGTGTCTGAGTCAGACGGCAGATCACTTTCATTTGAAGAGGAGGTAGGACTTAGCAAATGTTTTTTATTTCCTTGTGCAATTTTGGATTGTAACTTCAGTGTGGTAGTAGTTGTATGGTGGGGCTAGGGGTCCATAAAAACACATTTTTTTAGCAGCAGTGTATTTATGATTATTTGACAATGCTGTAGAAATGATATATTTAAAACCATGCAGAAATGTTTCCTCCTCAATACACAAATGGTAGATGCCCTTTTGGCAGATATGCATTTTATATATATATATATATATATATATATATATATATATATATATATATATATATATATATATATATATATATATATATGAAACAAAAAAAGCGTGTATGTCAAAGGGTTAAAAAACCTCTCTTTCAAAACACAGAACTGCGCTCTAAATAAACCTATTTTTTTAAAATACAATATAAATATCTGGATGATGCCAAAATCAAAACATTCAAATAATCAAATAATATTGATTCATTGAAAATATATAACAGAATGAAATATATAATGATAAGATAATAAATCACAATAAAAAGGATAAGTTGGTTGGATCCCACGTAATAGTGCAGATCAATTGTAGGTGTCGGCTGCTGTATCTTATTAATCCTCCGGAATCTCACGGAGTAAGGTAGAAATCTAGAAAAATGAGAAAGAAAGCGCACAAAGGCACCTACATAGTGCAAATCAATTTAATTTAAACAATAATACAGGGGTATATTAAAACTGCTCCCCGTAGGGTATCTACTCACAAGAGTCAACCTCAAACTTGTGAGGTATGTTTGAGCATGTAGTTTGAAAGTTCCGCTCAGAACCGCTTGCTATGAAAGTGCTTAATCAAAGAAGTCAGGACAAATCCAACCTGAATGCCGGGTGTCGCTGTCTGTAACTCGAGATCTGGACAAGTATTTCTCCCGGCCTCTTATTCCACTCACATCCCTTTTTGGTAGGAGTTTTTTTGGGATACAATCTTTCTTGAGCAAAATGGTCCGTGCAGATACAAACACAGCTGATCGCAAATAGTGCTGGCAGAATGGTGAACCGCTGAGGGAGAGAGCTGAGATCCCAGGAACAATTAATGAGGATTCAGAATTCAGTCTGTGCTGATCCAAAGGTTGAGGTTGACTCTTGTGAGTAGATACCCTACGGGGAGCAGTTTTAATATACCCCTGTATTATTGTTTAAATTAAATTGATTTGCACTATGTAGGTGCCTTTGTGCGCTTTCTTTCTCATTTTTTTAGTTTTATATATATATATATATATATTCCAGTTTACTGCTCCTTTATGCAAGGACTTTCCAGATGCAAGGAGGCATTTTATCTAAGATTTTTACATCTGCATAAAATGTTATACTCACAGACTAAGATTGCTCAGTGTTTGAAATGAGATAGGTTAACTTAAAACTGTTCAGTTTACACTACATGAAATACATACCAACAAGCCTAAATCCTGCATTTAACCAGATCTAATGGTATGAGTTCCACAGCTTATGGTCCCACCAAGACCATATAGAGTACAGCATTTTCAAAATCCATAAGTACAGCTGACAGATAGGAAAATTTGTACACTATATTTGAAGTGGTGCTCTTGGTTGGGGAAAATGGGAAAAAAACAAACAAACATATGTCAATCTTTTAAAGGTACTTTTCTTCATCTAGCCATCTACCCAGCTCATTAATGTACAATTTTGAATTCACAGAATTATTTTTGTTTGCACATTTACAAATATGATTCTTTAAAAAGTGATCTCTTAATTTCTGCATTTTTTTTATCATGCATGTCACACACTGTTGATTTAGGGGATGCAAGGTGCATAAATGTTTCCTCCTGTGAGTGTTTCTGTGGGTGTATGTGTTTATGTCTTTGTGCTTTGGTTTGTGTCTCTATGTGTATGTATTTTTTATCTGTGGGTCTCTCTGTGAGGGTGGGTGTTACCGTGTGTATGTCTTTGTGCATTTTATGTGGATGTCTGTGAGGGTGTGTGCATATGACTTTGAGCTTTTTCTATGGGTGTTTCTGTGAGGGTGTTTGTGTGTATGTATGTATGTCTGTGTTTTCTGTGGGTGTCTCTGTGAGGGTGTGTGTATGTCTTTGTGTGTTTTCTGTGGATGTCTCAGTGAGGGTGTGTGTATGTATGTCTTTCTGTGTTTTTCATGTGGTTGTCTCTCTCTGTGTGTGTGTATGTCTTTGTGTGTTTTCTGTGGGTGTCTGTGTGTGTATGTGTGTATATGTCTTTGTGTGTTTTCTGAGGCTGTCTCTGTCGGTGTTTCCTTGGGTGTATGTGCAAGTTTGAGTTTGTGTGTCCATTGTCTGTTCCTTTTTAGGACATTTTGACCTTACTACTAATTATTCACATCTTTCTACTGACTTTGAGACTAACAAGACCTTTCCGGAAGTAACCACTCCACCATTTAACCTTTAAATTATTGTTTAGGCAGTTCAGTGCCCTTCCTTTCAGCCACTGCATGCTGTTGTCATAATTTAGTTGTCATCTTCCTTTACAAAAAGATAATCAGAACTCCATATTTTGTTTTCTAAATCGCCTTTTTTTACAAAACTGTAGTTTACCTCATTACTTGTCAGGTCAATGTAAACAAGTGCTAAGTGTCTGTTTGGGTTTCTGTGTCTGAGTGTGTTTCTTTGCGTGTCAGCTAGAGTGTCTTTATGTGAATCCTTATGTGTGAGTGTGTTTGTGTGTTTCAGTGTATGAGTGTGTCTGTGTGTGTGTGTGTATGTTACTACCTTTACAACATTTCCAAGTTTAAATAGACAATTAAGAATAAAGTGCATATACATTTTAGTCACTTGGTCAAAAATTGCACATGTCAAAGGAGGGGGGGGGGGCCTGATCAATGGTTGAGTCAGGGGCCCCAAAATTTCTAGTGGCGGCCCTGTGTGCACATGTTTGGAGCACTATATGGCAGCAGTTTTGCAAGAATGTTATACATTAGCAAGAGAACTAGATAACAGCACTATTTCCTGCAATGTAGTGCTACAGATACTACCTAGGTATCTCTATAACACACAATATTATACATTAGCAAGAGCACTAGATAACAGCACTATTACCTGTCATGTAGTGCTACAGATGCTATCTAGGTATCTCTATAATACACAATATTATACATTAGCAAGATCACTAGATAACAGCACTATTACCTGTCATGTAGTGCTACAGATACTACCTAGGTATCTCTATAACACACAATATTATACATTAGCAAGAGCACTAGATAACAGCACTATTACCTGTCATGTAGTGCAACAGATACTACCTAGGTATCTCTATAACGCACAATACTATACATTAGCAAAAGCACTATATAGCAGCACTATTACCTGTCATGTAGTGCTACAGATGCTACCTAGGTATCTCTATAACACACAATATTATACATTAGCAAGAGCACTAGATAACAGCACTATTACCTGTCATGTAGTGCTACAGATACTACCTAGGTATCTCTATAACACAATATTATACATTAGCAAGAGCACTAGATAACAGCACTATTACCTGTCATGTAGTGCTACAGATGCTATCTAGGTATCTCTATAATACACAATATTATACATTAGCAAGATCACTAGATAACAGCACTATTACCTGTCATGTAGTGCTACAGATACTACCTAGGTATCTCTATAACACACAATATTATACATTAGCAAGAGCACTAGATAACAGCACTATTACCTGTCATGTAGTGCAACAGATACTACCTAGGTATCTCTATAACACACAATACTATACATTAGCAAAAGCACTATATAGCAGCACTATTACCTGTCATGTAGTGCTACAGATGCTAGCTAGGTATCTCTATAACACACAATATTATACATTAACAAGAGCACTAGATAACAGCACTATTACCTGTCATGTAGTGCTACAGATACTACCTAGGTATCTCTATAACACACAATATTATACATTAGCAAGAGCACTTGATAACAGCACTATTACCTGTCATGTAGTGCTACAGATGCTACCTAGGTATCTCTATAACACACAATATTATACATTAGCAAGAGCACTAGATAACAGCACTATTACCTGTCATGTAGTGCTACAGATACTACCTAGGTATCTCTATAACACACAATATTATACATTAGCAAGAGCACTTGATAACAGCACTATTACCTGTCATGTAGTGCTACAGATGCTACCTAGGTATCTCTATAACACACAATATTATACATTAGCAAGAGCACTAGATAACAGCACTATTACCTGTCATGTAGTGCTACAGATGCTACCTAGGTATCTCTATAACACAATATTATACATTAGCAAGAGCACTAGATAACAGCATTATTACCTGTCATGTAGTGCTACAGATACTACCTAGGTATCTCTATAACACACAATATTATACATTAGCAAGAGCACTAGATAACAGCACTATTACCTGTCATGTAGTGCTACAGATACTACCTAGGTATCTCTATAACACAGTATTATACATTAGCAAGAGCACTAGATAACAGCACTATTACCTGTCATGTAGTGCTACAGATGCTACCTAGGTATCTCTATAACACAATATTATACATTAGCAAGAGCACTAGATAACAGCACTATTACCTGTCATGTAGTGCTACAGATACTACCTAGGTATCTCTATAACACAATATTATACATTAGCAAGAGCACTAGATAACAGCACTATTACCTGTCATGTAGTGCTACAGATGCTACCTAGGTATCTCTATAACACAATATTATACATTAGCAAGAGCACTAGATAAGAGCACTATTACCTGTCATGTAGTGCTACAGATACTACCTAGGTATCACTATAACACACAATATTATACATTAGCAAGAGCACTAGATAACAGCACTATTACCTGTCATGTAGTGCTACAGATACTGCCTAGGTATCTCTATAACACAATATTATACATTAGCAAGATCACCAGATAACAGCACTATTACCTGTCATGTAGTGCTACAAATGCTACCTAGGTATCTCTATAATACACAATATTATACATTAGCAAGAGCACTAGATAACAGCACTATTACCTGTCATGTAGCGCTACAGATACTACCTAGGTATCTCTATAACATACAATATTATACATTAGCAAGAGCACTAGATAACAGCACTATTACCTGTCATGTAATGCTACAGATACTACCAAGGTATCTCTATAACACACAATATTATTCATTAGCAAGAGCACTAGATAACAGCACTATTACCTGTCATGTAGTGCTACAGATACTACCTAGGTATCTCTATAACACAATATTATACATTAGCAAGAGCACTAGATAACAGCACTATTACCTGTTATGTAGTGCTACAGATACTACCTAGGTATCTCTATAACACACAATATTATACATTAGCAAGAGTACTAGTTAACAGCACTATTACCTGTCATGTAGTGCTACAGATACTACCTAGGTATCGCTATAACACACAATATTATACATTAGCAAGAGCACTAGATAACAGCACTATTACCTGTCATGTAGTGCTACAGATACTACCTAGGTATCTCTATAACACACAATATTATACATTAGCAAGAGCACTAGATAACTGCACTATTACCTGTCATGTAGTGCTAGAGATACTACCTAGGTATCTCTATAACACAATATTATACATTAGCAAGAGCACTAGGTAACAGCATTATTACCTGTCATGTAGTGCTACAGATGCTACCTAGGTATCTCTATAACACACAATATTATACATTAGCAAGAACACTAGATAACAGCACTACTGCCTGTCATGTAGTGCTACAGATACTACCTAGGTATCTCTATAACACACAATATTATACATTAGCAAGAGCACTAGATAACAGCACTATTACCTGTCATGTAGTGCTACAGATGCTATCTAGGTATCTCTATAATACACAATATTATACATTAGCAAGATCACTAGATAACAGCACTATTACCTGTCATGTAGTGCTACAGATACTACCTAGGTATCTCTATAACACACAATATTATACATTAGCAAGAGCACTAGATAACAGCACTATTACCTGTCATGTAGTGCAACAGATACTACCTAGGTATCTCTATAACACACAATACTATACATTAGCAAAAGCACTATATAGCAGCACTATTACCTGTCATGTAGTGCTACAGATGCTACCTAGGGATCTCTATAACACACAATATTATACATTAACAAGAGCACTAGATAACAGCACTATTACCTGTCATGTAGTGCTACAGATACTACCTAGGTATCTCTATAACACACAATATTATACATTAGCAAGAGCACTTGATAACAGCACTATTACCTGTCATGTAGTGCTACAGATGCTACCTAGGTATCTCTATAACACACAATATTATACATTAGCAAGAGCACTAGATAACAGCACTATTACCTGTCATGTAGTGCTACAGATACTACCTAGGTATCTCTATAACACACAATATTATACATTAGCAAGAGCACTTGATAACAGCACTATTACCTGTCATGTAGTGCTACAGATGCTACCTAGGTATCTCTATAACACACAATATTATACATTAGCAAGAGCACTAGATAACAGCACTATTACCTGTCATGTAGTGCTACAGATGCTACCTAGGTATCTCTATAACACAATATTATACATTAGCAAGAGCACTAGATAACAGCATTATTACCTGTCATGTAGTGCTACAGATACTACCTAGGTATCTCTATAACACACAATATTATACATTAGCAAGAGCACTAGATAACAGCACTATTACCTGTCATGTAGTGCTACAGATACTACCTAGGTATCTCTATAACACAGTATTATACATTAGCAAGAGCACTAGATAACAGCACTATTACCTGTCATGTAGTGCTACAGATGCTACCTAGGTATCTCTATAACACAATATTATACATTAGCAAGAGCACTAGATAACAGCACTATTACCTGTCATGTAGTGCTACAGATACTACCTAGGTATCTCTATAACACAATATTATACATTAGCAAGAGCACTAGATAACAGCACTATTACCTGTCATGTAGTGCTACAGATGCTACCTAGGTATCTCTATAACACAATATTATACATTAGCAAGAGCACTAGATAAGAGCACTATTACCTGTCATGTAGTGCTACAGATACTACCTAGGTATCACTATAACACACAATATTATACATTAGCAAGAGCACTAGATAACAGCACTATTACCTGTCATGTAGTGCTACAGATACTGCCTAGGTATCTCTATAACACAATATTATACATTAGCAAGATCACCAGATAACAGCACTATTACCTGTCATGTAGTGCTACAAATGCTACCTAGGTATCTCTATAATACACAATATTATACATTAGCAAGAGCACTAGATAACAGCACTATTACCTGTCATGTAGCGCTACAGATACTACCTAGGTATCTCTATAACATACAATATTATACATTAGCAAGAGCACTAGATAACAGCACTATTACCTGTCATGTAATGCTACAGATACTACCTAGGTATCTCTATAACACACAATATTATTCATTAGCAAGAGCACTAGATAACAGCACTATTACCTGTCATGTAGTGCTACAGATACTACCTAGGTATCTCTATAACACAATATTATACATTAGCAAGAGCACTAGATAACAGCACTATTACCTGTTATGTAGTGCTACAGATACTACCTAGGTATCTCTATAACACACAATATTATACATTAGCAAGAGTACTAGATAACAGCACTATTACCTGTCATGTAGTGCTACAGATACTACCTAGGTATCGCTATAACACACAATATTATACATTAGCAAGAGCACTAGATAACAGCACTATTACCTGTCATGTAGTGCTACAGATACTACCTAGGTATCTCTATAACACACAATATTATACATTAGCAAGAGCACTAGATAACTGCACTATTACCTGTCATGTAGTGCTAGAGATACTACCTAGGTATCTCTATAACACAATATTATACATTAGCAAGAGCACTAGGTAACAGCATTATTACCTGTCATGTAGTGCTACAGATGCTACCTAGGTATCTCTATAACACACAATATTATACATTAGCAAGAACACTAGATAACAGCACTACTGCCTGTCATGTAGTGCTACAGATACTACCTAGGTATCTCTATAACACACAATATTATACATTAGCAAGAGCACTAGATAACAGCACTATTACCTGTCATGTAGTGCTATAGATACTACCTAGGTATCTCTATAACACAATATTATACATTAGCAAGAGCACTAGATAGCAGCACTATTACCTGTCATGTAGTGCTACAGATACTACCTAGGTATCTCTATAACACACAATATTATACATTAGCAAGAGCACTAGATAACGGCACTATTACCTGTCATGTAGTGCTACAGATACTACCTAGGTATCTCTATAACACACAATATTATACATTAGCAAGAGCACTAGATAACAGTACTATTACCTGTCATGTAGTGCTACAGATACTACCTAGGTATCTCTAACACACAATATTATACATTAGCAAGAGCACTAGATAACAGCACTATTACCTGTCATGTAGTGCTACAGATACTACCTAGGTATCTCTATAACACACAATATTATACATTAGCAAGGGCATTAGATAACAGCACTATTACCTGTCATGTAGTGCTACAGATACTACCTAGGTATCTCTATAACACACAATATTATACATTAGCAAGAGCACTAGATAACAGCACTATTACCTGTCATGTAGTGCTACAGATACTACCTAGGTATCTCTATAACACAATATTATACATTAGCAAGAGCACTAGATAACAGCACTATTACCTGTCATGTAGTGCTACAGATACTACCTAGGTATCTCTATAACACACAGTATTATACATTAGCAAGAGCACTAGATAACAGCACTATTACCTGTCATGTAGTGCTACAGATACTACCTAGGTATCTCTATAACACACAATATTATACATTAGCAAGAGCACTAGATAAGAGCACGATTTCCTGTTATGTAGTGCTACAGATACTACCTAGGTATCTCTATAACACAATATTATACATTAGCAAGAGCACTAGATAACAGCACTATTGCCTGTCATGTAGTGCTACAGATGCTACCTAGGTATCTCTATAACACAATATTATACATTAGCAAGAGCACTAGATAACAGCACTATTACCTGTCATGTAGTGCTACAGATACTACCAGTGGCGTCACTAGGGGGGGGGCGGGGGGGGGCGGGCCGCACCCGGGTGACACCCACCAGGGGGTGACACCAAAAAAAAAAAAAAAAATTTGCTGTGCTGTCTCTCTAAACGGGAACTGGCAAATCATGAGGGGATGCCTTGCACCTGACCGCATGACTGTTTGACACTGTCTTTAAAGTGAAGGAGCCACGTATGATGCCCACCAGACCATTACGGTTATGGTACACTAAGTGCACACTGAACAGGTAGGAGGGCGGGGGTCTGGGGGTGGGCAGAGTGCAGAGGTGATTGGCCATAAGAAGCGGTAGGCACGCGGCCCGGGGCTGTGCACTGACAGACTTGGAACAGAGTCAGAGAGCAGAATTTTCATAGTTTGCACCTAAAACTTTTCTTTAGTGATTTATTTTTAGAGTGCTCTGTTTATCTTTCATTTGATGTTCTGCTGAGCCAGGGAGCAGCTCTAGGCATGAGCTTTATAATTAATGCAGTGCAGTTTACATATTTTGTATGTGTGTGTCTGAGTTTTTGTGTGTGTGTGTGTGTGTGTCTCAGTGTTTTTGTGTGTGTGTTTTTGTGTGTGTGTCTGAGTGTGTTTCCGAGTGTTTGTGTGTGCATCTGAGTATGTTTTAAGTGTGTCCAACAGGCCCATTTATCAAAGGTCTTGCGGACCTGATCCGACACTGCGGATCAGGTCCGCAAGACCTCGCTAAATGCGGAGAGCAATACGCTCTCCGCATTTAACATTGCACCAGCAGCTCACAAGAGCTGCTGGTGCAACGCCGCCCCCTGCTGACTCGCGGCCAATCGGCCGCCAGCAGGGAGCTGTCAATCAACCCGATCGTATTCGATCGGGTTGATGTCTGGCGATTCCTGTCCGCCTGTTCAGAGCAGGCGGACAGGGTTATGGAGCAGCGGTCTTTTGACCGCTGCTTCATAAGTTGTGTTTCTGGCGAGTCTGAAGACTCGCCAGAAACACGGCCCTTCAAGCTCCATACGGAGCTTGATAAATGGGCCTGTGAGTGTTTGTATGTGTGTTTGCCTGTGTTTTTGTGTGTGTCTGCTTTCTGGGGGGGGGGGGTGACACCATAACTTACCGCACCGGGTGACACCAACCCTAGTGATGCCACTGGATACTACCTAGGTATCTCTATAACACACAATATTATACATTAGCAAGAGCACTAGATAACAGCACTATTACCTGTCATGTAGTGCTACAGATACTACCTAGGTATCTCTAACACACAATATTATACATTAGCAAGAGCACTAGATAACAGCACTATTACCTGTCGTGTAGTGCTACAGATACTACCTAGGTATCTCTATAACACACAATATTATACATTAGCAAGAGCACTAGATAACAGCACTTTTACCTGTCATGTAGTGCTACAGATACTACCTAGGGATCTCTATAACACACAATATTATACATTAGCAAGAGCACTAGATAACAGCACTATTACCTGTCATGTAGTGCTACAGATACTACCTAGGTATCTCTATAACACACAATATTATACATTAGCAAGAGCACTAGATAACAGCACTATTACCTGTCATGTAATGCTACAGATACTACCTAGGTATCTCTATAACACACAATATTATACATTAGCAAGAGCACTAGATAACAGCACTATTACCTGTCATGTAATGCTACAGATACTACCTAGGTATCTCTATAACACACAATATTATACATTAGCAAGAGCACTAGATAACAGCACTATTACCTGTCATGTAGTGCTACAGATGCTACCTAGGTATCTCTATAACACACAATATTATACATTAGCAAGAGCACTAGATAACAGCACTATTACCTGTCATGTAGTGCTACAGATGCTACCTAGGTATCTCTATAACACACAATATTATACATTAGCAAGAGCACTAGATAACAGCACTATTACCTGTCATGTAGTGCTACAGATACTACCTAGGTATCTCTATAACACAGTATTATACATTAGCAAGAGCACTAGATAACAGCACTATTACCTGTAATGTAGTGCTACAGATACTACCTAGGTATCTCTATAACACACAATATTATACATTAGCAAGATCACTAGATAACAGCACTATTATCTGTCATGTAGTGCTACAGATACTACCTAGGTATCTCTATAACACACAATATTATACATTAGCAACAGCACTAGATAACAGCACTATTACCTGTCATGTAGTGCTACATATGCTACCTAGGTATCTCTATAACACAGAATATTATACATTAGCAAGAGCACTAGATAACAGCACTATTACCTGTCATGTAGTGCTACAGATGCTACCTAGGTATCTCTATAACACAATATTATACATTAGCAAGAGCAATAGATAACAGAACTATTACCTGTCATGTAGTGCTACAGATGCTACCTAGGTATCTCTATAACACATAATATTATACATTAGCAAGAGCACTAGATAACAGCACTATTACCTGTCATGTAGTGCTATAGATACTACCTAGGTATCTCTATAACACACAATATTATATATTAGCAAGAGCACTAGATAACAGCACTATTACCTGTCATGTAGTGCTACAGATACTACCTAGGTATCTCTATAACACAATATTATACATTAGCAAGAGCACTAGATAACAGCACTATTACCTGTCATGTAGTGCTACAGATGCTACCTAGGTATCTCTATAACACAATATTATACATTAGCAAGAGTACTAGATAACTGCACTATTTCCTGTCATGTAGTGCTACAGATGCTACCTAGGTAAGGAGTTCCTTGTATTTCTATTGAGATATGAGTCTCACAGTATTGGTGAGCGGACTTAAAGGGATACTAAACCCACGGCTCAGAGCCGTCATTAGCACTCAACTAACTTTTTTGCAATCTGGGGGCTCCCACCCGCTTCTACCCCGGCGATCGGGCCTGCATAGTGAAAGGCATCGCCGGGGCTTCCCGTTACGTGCGGTGACGTCACGCGCAATGACGTGATGATGTTATAACACAACTTTATTTAAAATTGTCAATACAAAGTATAGGGAAAGGGGGCATGCTGCTTAGAAACCTGTATCTCAGGGATCTAAGCAGCTACAGACCCCCAAGACCCACCATTGGAAAGGTAATCGCCTAACCTTTCCAACGGTATAAGGTTTTTTGAAAATAGTAAAAAACAGAAAAATATTAAATTCAGCTTAGCACTCAAAGGGTTAAGCAACTTTCTAATTTACTCCTATTATCAATTTTTCTTCATTCTCTTGCTATCTTTATTTAAAAAGCAGGAATATAAAGCTAAGGAGCCAGCCCATTTTACGTTCAGCACACTAGATAGTGTTTGCTTATTGGTGGCTACATTTAGCCACCAATAAGCAAGCGTAACCCAGGTCCTGAACCAAAAATGGGCCTGCTCCTAAGCTTTACATTCCTGCTTTTTAAATAAGGATAGCAAAAAAAACAAAGAAAATTGATAATAGGAGTAAATTAGAAAGTTGCTTAAAATTGCTGCTTTATCTGAATCATGAAAGAAAAAATGTGGGTTTTGTGTCCCTTTAACAAAGGCATTTCTTAGGTGAAGTTTCCTCACAATTGGCGTTGGAACTATCTAAGAATATAACACCTGTAAGTCTTGTAGTTTAGACAGGCGAGTTGGTTTAAAATACACATTTCCCTTATTAAATTGAAGGGGGGGGGAATCTTTGCAAAACTAGAACAAAATTATAGGTAGCGAATGCTGAGAACAGTGTAATATAAATTGTATTTGCTTAAAAAAATGCTATCAGTACCAGGTTCTACCTGTCATATTCATTGCTTTCTATTGAGCTAAAAGCACTCAACTCACCGGGAATTACTAATTCAGTTGCTTTTTGTTTTTTTTAGATAATTCCTTTTAGATCTGCCCATGTGAGGGTTTGCTTGATATTTCTTGCAATTGTTGCAAATTTTAAAACATCTGGCATTTTCTGACGCACTCACTCCTACTGGGCATGTGCAAGAGTTTACAGTATATATGTATGAGTTTGTGATTGGCTGATGGCTGTCCAAGGGTCAAGTCCTACAAAAAGAAGTGTGGGAACTCACTAAGACTTACACCCTCCCTTACAATTAATATTGATATAAATAAATATAAATATATATATATATATATATATATATATATATATATATATATATATATATATATATATATATATATATACATAAACACACACACTGTATTTATCTGTATATAATCTATAGACTTTGGTTAATGAAAGCAAATTAAATCCAATAAAGGGTTGAATGGTTGCCTTTGGGCCTGAGAATCCTCCTCTGTCACAGAATCTAACCCATTTAAGGTTTATTCGTAACAGGGTTGATAACACAGCAGGACCACTGACAGACTCACATTTAGTGTATTGTAGGAAATGTTACTGCCCATTACTAGAGGATCTCACTATCCCTCTAACCAAACTTTGCTCCAGCTCCTCCCACCAGCAGCAGTAGCAGTGTTTATTGAAGTGTTTCTGTTCTCTGTTCAGAGGGAACTTAGTTCCTCCTACAAAAATAGTGCAGGAACTCCGTTCCCATGCGTTCCCCCTCGACTTGACCCCTGTGGCTGTCACATGATACAAGGGACAGGGAAATAAAAGGAACCATTGACATTTGTCAGAAAAAAAATCTGCCGTTTGTTTTGAAGTTGAAAGTAAGTTTTATTGCATAGTCGGAATTGTACATTTTTGGCATTCAATATTATTTGCCAATTAGTAAAAGGGACATTATAGTATAACATTAAAATGATTTATTTCAGTAGGGTTTAAATACATAGTAAAAAGGGGCATTCCTTAAAAATAAAATGCCCTAACAAAATACAAAATAAATGTTTTTAAAAACATTTAAAACTATCACTTTATTAATTATTTGAAAAGCAACTTGACCTTGGGAAGTCTGTTTATCTTCATTAATTGTGGCTTATTAGGGCTAACTGTAAATGAGTTTGTCCACTGCTCTAAGCAGTCACTGTGTAGTATGTATCTGATTTTAGCAATTTGTACAAGCACACTTTTTGCTCAAAAGTGAGGTATTTTACAGCAAAACTAAGCAATATAAAATAGACAGTCTATAGCAGATTTGGTTTTACATATAATTATAATAATAATTATACAACATGTATTAGAATTAGTCTATATTACAAACTCAGAGCTTCATGTCCCTTTAATCTTTTTATTTATTATTAAATGTAAAACTGTTTTTTTAATATATTTTCTATTAAAAATTAAACAATCAATACAAATGAAACATGAGTTACAACATACACATAAATATCCATTGCTCTGATTTTCAGACTCCTAACCAAGCCCCAAAGTTTTAGGAGAATACCGACGTATACCTACTCCAGCTTGCTCCTGTTTGTGTAAAGTGTCTTTTCATATGCAAAAGAAGGGGGAGTGTCTGCTATTTCCCTCTTGCAGCAGGTGTTCCAGTAACCGTTTAAACAGAGCTTAACTGGAAGCTTCTAAGTAAGTTTTTTTTAAATGGTTTTATACTGGATTCTTAGATCAGTATCTGTGCATCTTATTCTTTGTAGTAGTGTATATTACATGCAGTTATATGAAAATTGGTGTATAACTGTCCCTTTAACGTTTTCCTTGATAGCACAAAAATGCATAATACAATTCATCAAACATAACACAATGTATTAACATATAATTAAATGTTCTTTCTTATTTCAGGTAGAACATACAATTTTAAACAATTTTCTAATGTACTTCTTTTTCTTCATTCTCTTGTTATCCTTTGTTGAAAACAGGACGGTAAGCTCAGGAGCGTGCACGTGTCTGCAGCACTATATGGTGGCAGTTTTGCAGCAATGTTATAAATTAGCAAGAGCACTAGCACTATTCTATCTGAATCATGAAAGAAAAAAAATGGGTTCAGTGTCCCTTTAATTTCACTTTTTACTATCATTTATTTTTTTAAACTTTTCCCCTTTTCTTTTAATTTAAAATTTGTGAGGTCAACAAAAATGAAGGCAAAGGGCCACATCTCACACTAGACCACTGGTTTTCAAACCTGTCCTCAGACCTCCCTAACAGGCCAGATTTTGAGGATATCTGAACTAGAGCACAGGTGAAATAATCAGATAATTAGTAAACATTAGTAAACATGGTTATAAACCTGGGGCGCGATCCGATATAGATCGTAGTTTCGCAACTCTAGCTATCCAATATTCAGCGCCGTCAGATGCTAAACTGGCGTAAGTAGGAAAAACCGGCGAGCAGGCAAAATGTGCGCAAATACACATTTAGTCGTCGCAAGTACTTGCGCCTGTATTTTGTTCACGTAAAGTCTCAATAAAGTGTAGTTTTATGCAAATTAGCCTACGACTCGTAAAAAATAACGCCAGTTCTAAGAGATGCGCCACGTAATGACGAGATTCAAAATTCAGACTTAAACCCCTGCGCAGCCGCCATTTTCTTTAGTGTGTTTGGTTGGTTCTTGGAGCTACAGCACACTACAGTGAGTAGGAGAAAGTCGTTAGAGTAGAGAGAGAGGCGCATTGCATAATATTTAGTTAGGTCAGATTTGGAGGATTTGATAAGCTTGTACATTTACTGTCACTTTTTTACATATTGCACACATTTTGCATACACACATATACAAAATACACAACACTTTCTTTTGATAACACCTTACACATTTTATTTATCTTTTACAGTTTGAAAGGCTGAGTGTCTGGTTGTGATTGTGTGTGATTGAAGTGGGAGTGAGTGTGAGTGTGTGAGTGTGTGTAGTGTGAGGATGTCAGGGAGAGCTAGGGCTGGGGGGAGGAGGGAAGGGGAGTTGCAGGGAGAGGATTATGGACAGGAGGAGCAGCAGGGTCCCCGTCAGGGAGTGAGCGGAGTGGGGAGAGGGAGAGCCAGAAGGGAGGATGGGAGTGGGGTTGCCCCAAGGCCAGGCACACTTAGAAGAGGGATAGAGGGTGCACATGGGGATAGAAGGGGGGAGGAGGGAGAGGATAGGGAGGAACCCACACCAGGGACATCCCAGGGAGGGAGCCAGGCGGCCCAGGACGAGGAGCGTATGAGGTATCCTAACTTCAGTTTTGCAGAAAACCTCGCTCTAGTCCAGGCTGTCCTGGAGAACCATAATGCCCTCTTTGGACAAGAGAAGGGCAAAGGAGTTGCCCGTAGGCATAAAGATGCTTGGCAGAAGGTGGTGGAGGCCGTCAATGGTGTGTCCCAACAGAGGAGGAATGTGGATGGCCTAAAGAAGAGATGGAATGATTGTAAGAGGAGAGTCAAGGAGAAGATGGGCCAGGAAGCAATGTCCCAGAGGGCAACAGGAGGTGGGCCTCACTATGAGGCGGAATACAACGAGTGGCAGGAGCTGATTCATAGGACCCTGAGCGTCACAGCAGTCCGTGGACTTCCAGGGGCTCGTGACTCAGGGATAGCAACATCAGCACAGCATGCTGGTGAGTAACATCCCACACACCAGTATTATATGTATTTGAGTTATAACATCCTATATTGTCACACATTCATGTACACAATGATGAGCATGGTATTTTGCTTAATAACAACAAAATATACAATGAGATTTAACATTAAAGGGACATGAAACCCAAATAATTTTATTTCATTATTCAGATAGAGAATACAGTTTTCAACAACATCCCAATTTACTTCTATTATCTATTTTTCATCATTATTTTCATAATCTTAGTTTATTAAATATCAATGCACATGGGTGAGGCAATCACACGAGGCAATGATGTGCAGCCAACAATCATCAGCTTATGAGCCTATCTAGAAATGCTTTTCAGCTAAGAATATCAAGAGAATGAAGCAAATTAGCTAATGGAAGTAAATTACAAAGTTGTTTAAAATTCCATGCTTGGCTAGCTGAATCATGAAAGAATAAATATGGGTTGCATGTCCATTTAATGCTACTTAACACATTGAAAATCATGATATGAGGTGGAATAGTGAAATACTAACATGTCTCAGAGTAACACAGGCCACAAGCCACATGTAGACTTTTCAGTAAATGGACACTATAGTCATCACAACCATAGTGTCACTTAAAGAACACATTTTCTCCATCACTGACATGTACACAGAACTATTGTATGAAACACATACATGTATACTTTGCATATTAAAACCCATCATATCACAAATCTCAATGTGCACATGCATGTTATAGATTTTGACATGAGAATGTGGATAGGCCCTAGCATGTACATTGTATGCCCACATGGATATATATCTGACTGTACTAATCCCTCTCATCATTTGACTCCTCCACAGAACCTCCAGTCACCAGGGTGCCAACGCCCATGCATCCCCCTCCAACACCGGATCAAAGTATATCTCCACCTCGACCACCGGTCCAGAGAGTCCAGCAGGAGTATGCCAGGCATGACATGGGTTGGACTGCCTCAATTGAGAATCCCAATGTTATGCCGCCTGCATTACAGGAGGATACCTGGCAGGAGCCCTGGCCGGAGGAATATTCCTTTGGCTTGGAGGGGGAGCCACGCCAGCCCCGAAGGGTAGATGTCTTTACCCCCCCACAAGAATATCATGCCACTCAGGGATTCTACCAGCAGGCTGACTGGATGCACACCAGCAGCCAATGGGACTATCAGTCCATCCGGACATCTGCACCATCGGCAGCAGTTGGAAGAGCTCCACCAACTGAAATTCATCGCCCTGCACCCCCAGCTGAGATTCCGGGGCCTGCACCCCCAGCTGAAATTCCTCGCCCTGCACCCCCAGCTGAGATTACGGGGCCTGCACCCCCAGCTGAAATTCCGGGGCCTGCACCCCCAGCTGAAATTCCTCGCCCTGCACCCCCAGCTGAGATTCCGGGGCCTGCACCCCCCAGCTGAAATTCCTCGCCCTGCACCCCCAGCTGAGATTCCAGGGCCTGCACCCCCAGCTGAGGATCAAGAAATGGAACCAGTGCCTATAGTCCCTGCTGGGGAAGAGCCCATGGATCCACTGACTTCCGCCATGGGTGATGAATACATTTCCCTACAGAGGAGGCAAACATTGACCTGTGAGAGTCTAACGTCAACCTGCGAGAGAATGCAGAGGGACCAACGCAGGTTCCATAGGAGCCAACAGCGATTACAACAGCGTTCCATTGAGCTGCAAAGGGACATGGCAGCATCTGTAACTGCTATGGTACAAAACCAATCACAAATGCTGAGAGTCATTTCGGACATGCAAATCCAGAGTGACAACAGATGGAGGGAACAGAACCAACTGTTGGGTGTGTTGGTGGAGCATTTCACCCACCAGCAGGACATTGCCTCAAGCATCTCATCTGTCACCAGCACTCCTACTGGATCCACACAACCCAGGAGAGGCAGGAGACCCACTCCAGGCCCCTCAGCCCCCTAATCTAAGAGGCCTAAAAGAAAATAAATCTTATTCTATTTCATCCTAAATCTTGTCCTCTGTTATTTACCATATAATTGTCATCCACATCCATGTGAGGTGTGTTTTAGTACAGTAATATTGTTAAAACATATAATAATACCTGTGTTGAAATGGGCAAAAAAGGTATTATTATCATGTTTCTGACATATTCCTGTTCGATAAACCACATCACATAGTTGTGTATGAACGGTACATATAGTAATATTCACTTCTAAGATGTAAATCAAGGTTTCTCACATCCAATATAAATTGACACGTTGGTATATATAACTAATAATGTATTTAAAGAAGGTGTGAACATAAGGTATAAATATCCAGTATCCTCATTCTTAATGATAGTGAACTAAACATGAATGAAAAAATTGAGAAATATACAGTAATTAGGGTTGTTAAAGGGACATGAAAGCAAAATGTTTTCCTTCATGATTTGTAAAGAGCAGACAATTATAAACAACTTAATAATTTGCTTCTATTATTTATGTTGCCTCATTCTATTGATATTCTTTGCTGAAAAGCATATCTAGATATGCTTGGTAGCTGCTGATTAGTAGCTGTATATAGATGCCTCCTGTGATTGTTTCACTGTGTGCATTGCTATGTCTTCATTAAAGTATATCTAAAGAATAACTGAAAATAGGTAATCAAAGTAAATTTTAAGGTTTTTTAAAATTATATTCTCTATCCTTAATCATGAAAGAATATGTTTGGGTATAGTGTCCCTTTAAGGGAAGGGGGTTGGGATGTAGTAGTTTCACTTACATGCAGTGGAAATCCAAAGTTTGAAATTCTGCAAGACATGATATATACACATGCAATGGTTGGTGAGGTACTGTCAAACATCATAATACATGTGAATGTTACGGTTTACTGTACTTATTAATAAGTAACTTACAGGTGAAGTATTCCCGGATGACATAATCCCTCACTTCATTCCCCCTCAGTGTCCCCCTGTCCACATCCTCAGGTACAGGAACCAGCTGCTGCTGCTGCTCTGGGTCAATGTCCCCCAACAAACGTGTGTCCACAGCAATGTTGTGTAGAATACAGCAAGCACTTACAATGGAACACACTTTGTTGGGGTTATACTGTAGTGCTCCGCCTGTAACATCCAGACACCTGAACCTGGTTTTTAATAGGCCAAAGCTCCTTTCAATTACATTCCTTGTTCTTATGTGTGCCTCCTGGTACCTGAGTTGTGGCTCTGTAATGGGGTGCACCAAGGGGGTTAATAGCCATGGTCTGCAGCCGTACCCTGCGTCACCTGTCATGTAACATATGTGTTTGGATTACTACAGGTACATCATGTGCTTTAAAGGGACACAACATGAATTTCATATAAAAGATAGATTTAATAAAAACATAAAATTTGTGCATTATAAGCAATCTACTTTTATGCCAGTATTAGTCTAGACCAAAAATCTATTTTAAAGGACCAGTCAACACAGTAGATTTTCATTATCAAAAAATGCAAGATAACAAGACAATGCAATAGCACTTAGTCTAATATCAAAGTTATTTTTTATGACAATTTAAAGTGTTATGTATTTTGAAACTACCCCTGTACCATGTGACATCCATCAGCCATTCACAAATGCATACACACTTATTCTTGCACATGGTCAGTAGGAGCTGGTGACTCAAAAATATAAAAGATACAAATACTGTGCACATTTTGTTAATGGAAGTAATTTGGAGAGTTTATTAAAATTAAAAGTCCTATCTGAATAATGAAAGTGCAATTTATACTAGACTGTCCATTTAATAAGAACCTGCAATTGTTATCAGATTTATAATTTACTTAGATTAGATCATTTTCTCCATTCTATAGATAACTTTTGATGACAAGCATATTAGATATGCTCAATAGCTGCTGATTGGTGGCTGCACATAGAAGCCTCATATGATTGGCTCATATATGTGAATTGCTATTTTTTAAAAAATAAGATAGCTAAAGAATAAATACAATGAGATAATAGAAGTGAATTGTAATGCTGTTTAACATTGTATTCTCTATCTGAAACATGAGATTAAAATTTGTGTTTAGTGTCCCTTTAGTAGAAATATACAGACAGAATGAAGGTACTCACCAAGCAGCCATCCTCCCGAGAGTGTTCCATTTTCAAACATATTGAATAAGGAGGTCTGGCGCAGGATGTAGGAATCATGTGCACTCCCCGGGAAGCCTGCATACACATGTAAGAATTTCAGATTGGTATCGCAGACCATCTGGCAATTCAATGAGTGAAACCCTTTCCTGTTAATATAGAGGATTGTCTCCTCATGTGGGGCCACGATACGCACATGTGTGCAATCAATTGCCCCCATGACATTGGGAATACCCCCCAGTCGATAGAAGCCTTGTTTAAGATGGTTCCATTCCTGGGGGGTACGGGGGAAATGAATGTATCGTTGTGTCTGATTATCTAGAGCAGTCAGAACCTCCCCTAGAATCCTGGAGAAGGTAGACTGCGCTAGGCCAGACACAAGCCCCTCTGTTGACTGGTATGAGCCGGTTGCCAGGAAGTGTACAACACACAACAGCTTCTGCATACCAGTCAGAGCTTGGTTCCTATACGCTTGAGGGTCAATATCATCCTTCAAGACCTCATATAGGTTAATGAGGCTTGCAGAAGTCAAGCGATACTTTTCCCTGACCTCCACTTCTGTCATCCCAAACAGGGTGACCCTAACCCTGTGTACCCTTGGTGCTCTTCCCCTCTGCTGATGCCTTCGTCTTATAGGCCCTGCTGGCCTATGGGCAGCTGCAGCAACAGCAGCATGGAGAGCACCAGGAACAGGGACAACAGCAGGAGGAGCAGGGAGGGCAGCAGCAGCAGCTGGAGCAGGGACAGCTACAGCACCATGACCAGGGACCTCAGCAGCAGGGATACCATCCAAAACAGGGGCTTGTAGGGGTTCCAGCACCCCTTGTGCCCCACGACACTGTCTCACTCTAAATGCAATATATTGCAAGGGAAACATGGTGGCTAATGAGGGTGTGCATTTGCAGGTGTTTTAAGGCTGCAGGTGAGAGGTTGTGCTGTTTGTGATTGGTTTGACACACTTGCAGGGGCAGGAATAATAAATGCTTTTAAGAGGTTAACTATTTGTGAACAAGCTGCTGCTATGTATATTGTTAAGCATGCATTTGTTAGGCCTTCAGAGAGTTACGTTGGTTTCTAAGTCAGTGCAAGGGTTCCTGCACCTTCAATTTGTGGCGAGCTGAGAATGGAGTAGATTTTGTGAAATCTGCGCGCGTAAGTCCTTACGCCGTATATTGGATAGCAAATTGCGCGTGTTTTGTATGTCAGTCTATGGGCCCAAAAACTACGGGCGACGCCAGAAATCTACGCGCGTAACTTCTAGCTTACGCCGTATATAGGATACCAAACCCGCGCAAATATTGGCGTCACCAACTTTTGCAGGCGACGATTTTTATCGGATCGACCCCCTGCTCTAAATCTAAAACAGTATACTTCAAACCAGTAAACTATTTAGACACGAAAATGTTTATCTCCACACAGCGTTCTTTCAATCAACAGACATAAACTTCAAATCGACATTGCACTAACATTTTGAATACAGTTGAACATTCAAGATCACCAAATACATGAAATTAAAAAAAAGACTAATATTAAAATCATAAATTTGTAATTAAATTAAAAACTCAGTGATGCCTTTAAACAAAGTCATGTACAAGTAATTCAGTAGTCATATGACCGAGACATAGTAGTGTATTTTGGTTTTGTGCTGCCCTAGGCAATCTGCCGCCCTAGGCAAGTGCCTTGTTTGCCTTGGCAAAAATACTCCCCTACCAATAAAGCAATGTTCTTTGGAACATCTCTTGAGAATATTTATTTTAGTTTTCATTATTTTATTTATGTATTTATTTGTTTATTTATTCATGTGTTTATTTTTTGCTGTAGCCAGCAGAGGTAGAATATAAATGTGTTCCTACACTGATCAAGCAGTTATATGTAGCATGTTGCAGGTTCATTATACTGAGTCCTGCAGGATGCACCCCGACCTCTCTGAGGGCAGTTACATACAAATCATGTCCCTTGTTTTTTTATCTATTGGGGAGTTACAGTAGAAAGGCGTTAATTCTTCAGGGATCACAATTTAACCTTTATTGCCAGTAAAATACGTGAATGCAAAAATCTCTTGTGATACTTAGCATTGCACTATTGCAGCATCACTTTGGTAGGTTAAATAATGTGTGTTTCAGCCCAGCTGTCGGCATTATTTGGGTAATCATAAAAATATTTAATCTGAGAAATAATGCCAAAATGCAAATAATGTAACAGATTTCCTGCTATGCTATTGTTTTCTGTTCTGCATATTCTGTCTGTCTATCTATCTGTTTCTTTGTCTATCTATCTATCTATCTATCTATCTATCTATCTATATATCTATCTATCATCTATCTATCTATCTATTTATCTATTGTCTGTCTGTCTTTTTATATCTGTATTTTATTGTATTCTATAATTCCTCCTTGTGCATCATTTGGAGCTAATAATATCTTACATTTTACATTTCTAGGTTACTTTTGGTCGGACTGTTTCTTTACATACAAATGACAGAAAAGCACCTCCAAATTTTTCATGAAAAAGATAATTTTGACACAACATTCTTTAAAGAGTACTGAACTGCTTGGGCCTGAGTTAATTGTTCCATCTGTAGAGTTTATTAATTATGTTGCATGAAAGGAGGCAAACTAGACCGGTAAGCCTAGGAGAATCATAAAACAGCTCAAGCAAATAAGCAGATATTGCTCCCTATATGCTACAATAAAGTGTTTATTTTATAGGCACATATATTTTTTAAGTCTATTGATAATATTTATTTTTATGTAAATGTTCTCTGTTTATTATTTTATTATACATTCTTGAAAGGAAAGTACTGAAGACCTGACTCTGTGCTGTTTGAGATATTTTTAGCTCTGAATGCAGCTAATTAGAAGAAAAAAACATGTTTATCTGCTATGTGTATAACAACCACTGCTGCAATAGTGCTTAGAATACGTGCACTCTTGAGCCTACTCCAGTATACTCTCATGGAAAGGAGTTACGTTTAAATAAATAATACAAATATATATATTTAATAGCAGAAGTAAACTACATTTTTTAAAACTGACCGCTTTACTGTACTGAGATATTTCATATTGTATTTGCCCTGTTTTTAAATATCAGGAAGTAAATCAATTTAATATTACATAGTCTCTGTTCTCCATCCACAATATTGCATTTTCTGGGAGTTTTGCATTATTCACTTTGTAGCACCCTTTAGTATGATTTCAGTTTTTTTTGTGAATTGCTATAAAAATTAATTTTGACAATATTTATTCCATCTAAATGAATGTTGGATGTTTACGAAAAATGTGATTTTTGTTTTTGAATAAAAATATGTTAATTTCTTGATTGGCAATGTTATATCTCAAAATAACACGGGTATGTGGAGTCTCATGGAATTCACAGTAAGTCTATAGGAATCAATGAACAGATATAACATTCAAATGACCTTTATTCAAATAACATTTATTTCCCACTTCATATTTATGTAAATGCTCATGCAACAAACAGTGAAAACATGAAAGATAAAAAGCTAGATAGAGATAATAGATAATAGATAGATAGACAGACAGATATGTATTATGTATTTTTTAGATATATAGCAAGCTAGTCATTATTTCCTCTTGTTGCTCATGCATCAAACAGTGAAAACATATAAGAACTTGAATACAAAACTCATTTTAAAGTAAAGGAAAATAGTTCAGATGCAGAGAGATGGTTGGTGTAAGAGAGATGGGTGGGTTTAAGAGAGATGGGTGGGTTTAAGAGAGATGGGGGGGTATAAGAGAGATGGGGGAATAAGAGAGATGGGGGGTATAAGAGAGATGGGGGTGTAAAAGAGATGGGGATGTAAGAGAGATGTAGGGTATAAGAGAGATGTGGGGTATAAGAGAGATGTGGGGTATAAGAGAGATGGGGGTATAAGAGAGATGGGGGGTATAAGAGAGATGGGGGGTATAAGAGAGATAGGGGTGTAAGAGAGATGGGGGGTATAAGAGAGATGGGGGTATAAGAGAGATGGGGGTATAAGAGAGATGGGGGTGTAAGAGAGATGGGGGTGTAAGAGAGATGGGGATGTAAGAGAGATGGGGGTGTAAGAGAGATGGTTGTGTAAGAGAGATGGGGTGTAAGAGAGATGGGGGTGTAAGAGAGATGGTTGTGTAAGAGAGATGGGGTGTAAGAGAGATGGAGGAGGTATAATATAACTGTACATCTTAAAATATTGACACAAATTGACATAATGCACAAAAGATGCCAGTTCTCTTGGAGTTGACTGTGTGAGTATTGTTTGCTATGACAATGTCAAAGGAAATAAAAAAGTCAATGACCCTGCAAGGAACAAGAAACCTTATAGGTTCATAAATGGAAAAAGTCTATCTTTAGTATCAGAAGAAAACAACAGTATTGAGCCTTGTTGTTCACTAAGTGTATTTGTTTAAAGAGTCAACCTCCTGATACACAAATGTCAGGCTCCAGTTTATTAGTGCAAACTGACCATAGCGCCTAGGATTTAAACACATAGTTAAAGGGGCAATAAACATCTTGTAATTACAAGACATTTCTTTTGTGTTGCTATAGAATAACATATCAGTCATGTTTCAATATTTTTTTAAAACAAATTAACTTTTTGCTGCAATTGTTTTCTAATAGCCACAATGCACCCACCATAGCCTTAGTTGGATGAGCCAATCAGGGCTTGAGTCTGCAGACAACAAGACTAGCCAATTAAGGACATATATGTAGCAGGGTTAGCCTTGTAAAGTCCAGCGCTAGAAATCAGCAAATACACAATTTTTTAAAAAAAACTTACATGAAAAGAGGGCAAAATAAATAATGGAAGTATATTTAAGTTGTTTTAATACACATAACTTAACATTTTATATTACAAGATTAAGGTGTTTACTGTCCAGCTTAGCAGTAACAACCATCACAAGTTCCAAAACAGAACACAGCCGGTTATTGGCAGGGTCATGAGACTGCCACTTCTGATTGAATCACCATTCATGTCTGCTTGTGACCCATAATTCTCTGTATCTCCCAAGTGTGATTTTAACTATGTGTTTAACCAGACTGTGGGGGGTTAAATACAAATAGTTGCAGGTTTAGCAGTGTTAAAGGGACATTAAACACTAAATACATTTTATAAGCATAGTACTGAGGTTATTTGCCACCTCCCTCTAGTCCTCGGTGCTGCCACGTTGAAATGTAGATTTCACTGCATTCCAGTGCAGATGTGTTTGCACATGTGCAGTAGCTGTCTATTAGATACCTGTTCTGAAACCTAGGTTACAAAATGGCGACACCCATAATTACAAAGAGATGCATAAAAAATGCATGTAGTTTTTTAAACTAATTAGAGGTTGTCAGTTTTGTACAGTAATGTCTCTTTAATGTAATAGAAAGGATACTCGCTAACCAAAAACCGTGAAACAGCAGCCACGTGTGTTCATTTTGCAACTTGTATAAGAGTTATTTTCAGTTCATCAGTTATGTATGTTTATGCATACTACAATTTTATACCACTTTTCAGTCATTTCAATTTGCTGTCTGACAATAATTTACAGTGTTTATTTCTAATTAAACCATGCGTTTAAAGGTAAAAACAAACAAACAGGTGTTTAATGGTATAAATACATGCAGGTGGGTCTATAATTATAGTTAATATCTATATAATGTGAGATTTTTCTTTAAAAAACAAACACTGTAATATGTTAAGATGACTTTTCTTCATTTCATTAGTGAGTTAAAAGATTATGTGTTTTGTGCTATTTTAGTAAAATATATTTGCTGGGTTGTATTTAAGATGGTGCGGGAGGGTACGGTCTCCAGGTAGGGAACCGCTGTCAGCGATCCAACATCCCCTGCTCTCACATAAACAATCACCCAGGGTAATCAGTCATTATAGAAAAAGCAATCCAGGGTGATTTAATTCAAATTTTATCATTTGTTTTTTTTTAAATTATATTTTAATGTATAAAGTTGCACACTAATTATAAAAGTAGGTAATTTGTAACTCATAATGTAGGTTAATAGTTTATTAGAAAGTCCTGTTGTTTGCTGCTAAAGCTGAATTATAGGCAACATTTATCATATCATGAATGAACAAAGTTTCTGCCTAGGAAACCTCTCTATGTGTTCACGACAAGCGTGGTCGTCTGCCGCACAGATTTCTTATTGTACAAGACTTTGAGAGTATAGGGCTCCATTTAATAAGCACCTTGCAGACAAGGGCAGAAAACTCTGAACCTGTTCGCCTGGCATCGCAGCTAGAAATCAGCAATATCCTGCCCGCATGTAACATTGCACACACATCTGCTTATGCAATGCTACCCCCTACTCATGCGTGCCCAATTAGTCGCCTGCTGGCGTTAGACTTGTGCATGGCCGAAAAATGTGTTTCGGTTCGGATCGATTCAGATGTTTCAGAATTTCGGTTCGGATCGATTCGAATTCAGAAAAATTCAAATGAATTAGTTTCGGATTCATTCAGATTTGAATAAATTTGGCTGGATTCGGTTCGGTTCGATTCGGAATTTCGGTATGTGTTAGGTGGGATATGCTGTGTATTAGACTAGTATTATGTACTGTATATTAGGTGTAAACCATAGCAGAGTGATATAACCTAATATACTGTACAATACTAGTGTAATCCATGGCCATCCGAATGTAACGAATAAATCCGAACTAATTCGGATTTATTCGGTAGATTCGGTACTACTGTAATTCGGAAATTCGAATCGATCTGAATCTCCGAATTTAACAAATTCGGTCGAATTTCAATTTGGAACGAATCGAAACGCACATGTCTAGCTGGAGTATAGGTTAGGAAGCAGCAGTCTGATAACCATGGCTTCTTAACTATTGGCTGCTGACTCGCTCTGTCGCAGCTTGTTAAATGGAGCCCTATATTTCATCTATTAAAATTATACAGATTCAGTATATAAAAAAAAAATCATAATAATAAGTTCTATGTAAAAAAAAAAAAACCTGCACATCATCAAAACTGAAATAGAAGTGATCTCAGTGTATTACTACAATTAAGATGCTCTAATTACAAAAGTAATTTCTTTATGCTCTAGCTGATCTGATGAAATATATTTCACAACTTTAGGTTTTATGTATTGCACATGTGGTTTTATAGGGAAATATTTATCCATGAATTAATCTCCCAGACAAACGTATTTGTACAAATATTGTTTTGTTATTTTTACTTAAAATAAACAGCATAAGTCATTACGTTATTTTTGGTCCATTAAGAGCGCATTTTTTAAGCATCTCATTTAAATATAATCAGACCTATACAATGAAACTCATTTAAGTATAATGAAGCATCTTCATTTAGATAATGAGTCTTTTCATCATCCCGCTGAGCATATTTTAGGTGTGATATGCTCATCCGCTGATGGTCTTCTCTGAGAATAAATGGTTTTATCAGCCCGTAGCACAGAACTCATACACTGAGAGTCATACTTACTTAGTCTTCATTTATTCATCTTAATTTGAAAAACTAACAATGACTCTTTTTATCTGATTTTCACACCGAACACACTCAGACACGTCTCAAATTTATGATGCATTGTTGTGATAAACAAATCTAGTTAGCAGTTTTGATCAAATGCGTGATTTGAAGCAACTTTAATTAGTTAACAGGGACAGTTAAAAAAATTAAACTTACATGATTCAGATAGGGCAGCTATTTTAAACAACTTTCCAATTTACTTTTATTATCAAATTTTCTTTGTTCTCTTGGTATTCTTTGTTGAAAGCTAAACCTAGGTAGGGTCATATGCTAATTTCTAAGCCCTTGAAGGCCACCTCTTATCTCAGTGCATTTAGACAGTTTTTCACAGCTACACAGTGCTAGTTCATGTGTGCTATATAGATAACATTATGCTAACTCCCGGTGGAGTTATTTAAAAGTCAGCACTGATTGGTCTCTCAAAAGAACTGAAATAAGGGGGCAGTCTGCAAGCGTTACCCAGGTACTGAACCAAAAATGGGCCGGTTTTTAACTTTAAATTCCTGCTTTTTCAAATAAAGATAGCAAAAGAAGGAAGAAAAAAAAGGAAAAAATTGTGGGTTTAGTATCCCTTTAATTACATGATTACTCAAAAGAAAAATAAAATTTCACAACATATAAATTAATCTTTGTAACATTTCCAAAGTGAGAGTCACAAAATAACTGTTTTGTGCATCCAGAACCCTAGAAATAATGACTAACTCTTGTATCATTCTCTGTAGTGTTACTCTATTCATCTGAGCATTCTCATCAGATAATTAAAGGTGTCTCATTAATAGACTGTTGCTTCTATATTTCTTGTTGCCAGTCTTAGCTGTCGTGCCATTTAGTTCCATGGTCTGGGAATTGCTTGCAATAAACTTTTAAAACAAATTAAAGGTTACAATGAATCACATGGCCCATAACGGGTAATCTCGCAGGACGCCATGCGTGTTTTTTTCACAATTCTCGGGAAGATGTTATTGGAAGCCAAAGAATGTAATTCAACAGCATTTCTAGCTATTTCCAAGAATGTCATTATACAGAAAATCCCCAGAATATAAAAAAAAAAATCTAAATAGAAAGTTGATGGCAGAAATAATTTGCCTAATACTTTTATATTATGCCGATTAAAGGGACACATAACTAGGCTGACCATATTGCCGCTTTAAAAAGGGACACATATGAAAAATACATATGTCAGGGCTGTTTTCAGGGCTGTTTAAAGAAATGGTTTTGTATAAGAACCCTCACATATGTATTTTTCATATGTGTTCCTTCTTAAAGCGGCAATATGGTCAGCCTACACATAACCCAACATTTTACTTTCATTATTCATATAGGGCACCCATTCACGATTTACTATTGTTAAATGGACAGTTCACCCAAAAAAATTCTCCCATTTAAATTGTTCCCAATGATCCATTTTACCTGCTGGAGTGTATTACATTGTTCACAAGTAGCTCCTTTACCCCTATTTTGGCATTTGAAATAGCTGATTTAGCTTGTGGTTTCCCAACCTGTACTGAAAGTTTTGATACTGGAGTCTCAGCTATTGAATAGGCTAAGTAAACACAGCCAACAGAAGAAATTGCACTCCCAGTGGGGTGCAGGATAGTTAAGTAATAAAATGGATTTTTTATACTCTGCAGCTGGTATAACAAGTCATTGAAAATACATTAATATAAAAACAATTTTACAGTGTACTGTCCCTTAAAATTTGCTTCATTCTCTTGGTATCCTTTGTTGAAGGAGCAGTAATGCACTACTGGGAGCAAGATGAGCACCTCAGGTTAATCAATTTCAAGAGGCATTTATGTGCAGCCACCAATCAGTAATTAGTTTCCAGTTGTATGTTTCCGCTCCTGAGCCTACGTATGAATACTTTTCAATGAAGGATATCAAGAAAATAAAGCAAATTAGAAAATAGAAATGAACTGGAGACATCTTGTGCTCTGTATCTGAGTCATAAAATAAATATGTTGGGGTAGATTTATTAAGTGTCGAGCGGACATCATTCATATAGCGTATTATGTCCACTTGACATCCCTAAATGCAGGCCGCATACGCTGTCTGTATTTATCTTTGCACAAGCATTTCTGGTGAACTACTTGTGCAATGCCGCCCCCTGCACACTGGAGGCCAAATGGCGGCTAGCAGGGGCTGTCAATCATCGCAATCGGATCGGGATGATTTCAATCCGCCACCTAAAAGGTGTCACAGGTTGAGGAGCAGGTTAAAGGGATAGTAAACCCAAATATTTTTTTCATGATTCAGATAGAGCAGCAACTTTCTAATTGACTCCTATTATCAATGTATCGTCCTTCTCTCTGTATCTTTATTTGAAAAAGCAGTAATGAAAGCTTTGGAGTCTGCCTATTTTTGGTTCAGTACCATGGCTAGGGCTTGCTGATTGGTGGCTACAATTAGTCATCCAATCAGCAAGCGCAACCCAGGTTCTGAACCTAAAATGGGCCAGCTCCAAAGCTTTTATTCCTGCTTTTTTTAAATAAAGATACCAAGAGAATGAAGAAAAATTGATAATAGGAGTAAATTAGAAAGTTGCTTAAAATTACTCTATCTGAATCATGAAAGAAAAAATTTGGTTTTAGTGTCCCTTTAAAGTTAAGGTGAGCCTGAAACAATGAGCCTCCGAAGCAACATCCATTAATAAATGGAGTCCTTTGACTTTACAGTCCCTTTAAATAATTAACTATTACTCTCCTAAACCATATAACCATATCCACCTTACTATTTATATTGCTGCAAAGACCACAGTAGTATATCTCACGCTATTGGAAGATCTTTCATGCAAGTTAACATGATGTAAAAAGTAATTGTCAAAGTCTGGGACATTACAATCTATCACAAAACGGTGCTGCTATTGGTTTTCAGCTAAGTGCCACATTAACTCAGAAGATACTTTACCAAACAGTCAAGCAATAGCAGCTAGGCATGAACAGAGACAAAAAAATGGTTTTGGATGAACCATTCATCACAAAAAAAATTTAAAAAAAATCATCTTATATTTATTAAAGCGGTTGTTCAGAATTTGTTAAAGGGATAGCCTAGTCAAAATAACTTTAATGATTGACATAAAGCAGCAATTTAGAGCAACTGGGAGCTAGCTGAACACATTGATAAGCCAATCCCAAGAGGCATATATGTGCAGTTATCAACCAGCAGCTAGCGCCCAGCTCCTGAGCATACCTAGGTATGCTTTTAAACAAAGGCTACCAAGAGAACGAACCAAAAAGAAGATTGGTATGTTTAAAATCGAATGCTCTATCTGAATCATGAAATTAAAAATACCTGGGTTTCATGTTACTTTAAAGTAATGTTTTAAATTAACTAAACTTTTTTTACTCTCTTATATGTGCACAAATTCATATACAGAACAATCTCAATTGCTCAGTGAAATTATATCAGGTTTCCCATCATAAAATTCCTCATCAGGTACTTAGTAGAAAACCTATTCACAGCAGTTTTCACTTGATGTTTTTTTTTTCTAAATATCTTAAAAATATTTCCCCATTGCAAGTGGAATTCTGGCCATAAGTGGCAATGACATGAGCAGTGACTGTGAATATGATTTGACTTTTTACTTTAATTAGTGGTTAATTTGTTGACCAAACAGAAACTTAACCCATAACAAAACTTCAGGAAGTTATTTTAAAGGGACAATAAAATCAAAATTAAACTTGAAACAAACAAAATTCTTTTGTGCAAAAATACGCTTTTGATGATTCAGATAGGACATGTAATTTTAAACAACTTTCTAATTTACTTTTATCATAAAATTTACTTTGTCCTCTTGGTACTCTTTGTTGAAAGCTAAACCTAATTAGGCTCATATGCCAAATTCTAAGCGCTTGAAGGCCGCCTCTTATCAGACTCAGTGCATTTTATCAGCTTTCCTCAGCTAGACAGTTCATGTGTGCCATATAGATAACATTGCGCTCACTCTCGTGAAGTTATTCATGAGTCAGCACTAATTGGCTAAAATGCAAGTGTGTAAAAATCACTGAGATAAGGGGGCAGTCTACAGAGGCTTAAATACAAGGTAATCACAGAGGTAAAAAGTGTATTAATATAACTGTGTTGGTTGTACAAAACTGGGGAATAGGTAATAAAGGGATTATCTATCTATTTAAACAATAAAAAAGTAGAATGTCCCTTTAATACAAGGACAGTAAACGCTAAGGGACGTTATACATTAATTGTCAATGTTCTATCTATAATAAACTATTTGAAAATATATTACAGTTTAGTTTTATTTTTTAATGGAACAAATGGATATTTATCTGCTTAATAATAAGTTTGTTTTTACTGAGGGAGCTGTCCTTAGATCCAGTAAGCAACAGATACCCAGGTATCAGCTTCACTTCTTATTAGTTTCGCTTTAAATTTCAAATTAGCTTTACTTAAAAGAAAAAATAATGACATGAAAAAAATTCTTTCATAATTCAGACAGAACATGCAATTTTAAACCAATTTCTATTTTACTTCTACTATCACATTTTCTTTGTTTTCTTGGTATCTTTTGTTGAAAAGCAGGGACTTTAGCTCAGGAGCATGCACACGTCTGGAGCACTATATTGCAGCAGTTGTTCTAGAATGTAATCAATTTGCACGAGCACTAGAGGGCAGCACTATTTCCTGCCATGCAGTAATCCAGACACCTACCTCGGCATCTCTTCAATAAAGAATATCATGAGAACAAAGCAAATTTGATAATAGAACTTTTTTTAAAATTGTATGTTCAGTCTGAATCACAAAAAGAAAATGTTTGGGTTTCATATCACTTTAAATGTTCCTGATTCAGACTAAGGGGCATTTTTATTTATGTGCGAGCGGACATGATACAAAGTAGCGTATCATGTCCGCTGCACATCGATAAATGCCGACAGCATACGATGCCGGCATATATCATTGCACCAGCAGTTCTTGTAAACCCCTGGTGCAATGCCGCCCCCTGCAGATTCACGCCCAATCGACAGCTAGCAGGGGGTGTTTTAATCAGCCCGATCGTATTCGATCAAGTTGATTTCTGTCCGTGGCCTCAGAGCAGGTGGACATATTATATGGAGCAGCGGTCTTTATACAGAGCTTGATAAATATGTCCCTATGTATGCAGTTTTTAACAACTTTCCAATTCATTTCTGTTATAAATTTTCTTTGTTCTTTTAGTATACTTTGTTGAAGAAGAAAGCTAGGTAGGCTGATAGGAGTTTAGGAGCGAACATGTGCCTTTTATCACGTTATGGCAGCAGTGTTTGCAACTATGTTTAACATTACTATAAACATTGTTGCAAAAACTGAGGTCTGATGGTTAAAGACACATGATTGCTCCTGAGCTCACCTAGGAAGCTTATTTAACAAAGGATAACAAGAAAACTAAATTGATAATAAAAATAAATTTGAAAGTTGTTTAAAATTCCATGCGCTATCCATTCCATTCCATTTAAGTTTACCTTCATCCAGGCGGCCTCTGCAATCTTCATCCTGGCGGCGAAGTCCTCATCCAAGCGGCGAGAAGTCGTCATCCAGACGGCCTCTTCAATCTTCATCCAGGCGGCATCTTCTATCTTGATCCCGGCGGAGCGGAGCGGGTCCATCTGGCGCGGAGCATCCTCTTCATACGGTCGCCGCTGTACACTGAATTTTCAATGCAAGGCACACGATTCAAGATGGTGTCCCTTGCATAACTTTATTTAGTTGCGGCGATGTTGGGGAGCAGCGGAATAGGTTTTAATAACTTTAATATAGTGGCGGCGATGTTGGGGTGCAGCGGAATAGGGGTTAATAACTTTATTTAGGTGGTGGCGATATCTGGAGCAGCAGATTAGGGGTTAATCGTTTTATTTAGGTGGCAGCGATATCGGGAGCAGGAGATTAAGGGTTAATAACATTATGTAGGTGGCGGCTATGGCCTCGCTTCCATTGAGTTGTAATTCAGTTTGCGTGCACTCGCAAACCGTTAAATATGCTGTCGAAAGCAATATCGTTTAACGACTGTTTCCAATGGCGCGTTATCCCTCAATATCGGCAGCCGGACTTCAGCTGCCGAAAAGATCTTCGCGTCCCATAGAAAGTAATAGAAGCCGTTAATCGATAAATTATACCAGGTTTCCAATGAAAGCGCTAACCGTTAATACACTGTCGGAGGCTGTCGATACATTGAGAAATATTACCCCCAGCTCAACTAGGTGTAAAAGAGGAAAATTGTGCTTTTTGAGACCTATTTTCTATTGAAATGATAAAACTTGCAAATAATGCAAGTGTTTTAATGTAGAAATAAATTGTTATAAGTAATATTTATTGTTGTCTCATGTATAGAAATAGTTGAACTTATATTCTAATCGAAATATCAGTATATATTTAAATATAATAATATATGCAAGAACATATCTACAGAATACAAACTAGACCTATGCCTAGGGCAGCAATCAATATTACTTATATTTATGAAGTGTTAAATATAATTATATTAGAAAATAGTATTTGATTATTAAAAATATGGATAAGTGTTTCTTTATTCTTCTTGAGAGGTGATCACCGGTAAGGAGCACGGACGTTAGACTTAAAGGACCAGTCAACACAGTAGATTTGCATAATCAACAAATGCAAGATAACAAGACAATGCAATAGCACTTAGTCTGAACTTCAAATGAGTAGTGGATTTGTTTTCTGACAATTTTAAGTTATGTCTTTTTCCACTCCCCCTGTACCATGTGACAGACATCAACCATTAACAAATGCATACACATACCATGTGACAGCCATCAGCCATTCACAAATGCATACACACTTATTCTTGCACATGCTCAGTAGGAGCTGGCGACTCAAAAAGTTTAAATATAAAAAGACTGTGCACATTTAGATAATGGAAGTAAATTGGTAAGTTGTTTAAAATGGCATGCTCTATCTGAATCATGAAAGTTTAATTTTGATTGAGTGTCCCTTTAAATTCTATAGTGTAAGGTCGGGTTACCTTAGCAACTAATTGATTTTCAAGAAATCCGACGTCAGATGGAAGCGTTAACACAACGTTAACTTACAGCTACACGAAAAGAGCGACTGCACGCTATCCGCAAAATATTTCAATGGAAACCTGGTACTAAAATGGAGCCGTAAATTACTTTTAGCTGTCGGCCGCTTCGGTAGCTTACGGCTCCATTTTTAACGACTCAATGGAAGCGAGGCCTAAGTCGGGGGCAGCAGATTAGGGGTGTTTAGACTCGGGGTTTATGTTAGGGTGTTAGGTTTAAACTTAACTTTTCTTTTCCCCATAGACATTAATGGGACTGCGTTACAGAGCTTTTCTTTCCGCGATCGCAGGTGTTAGACTTTTTTCTGACCCACTGTCTATGGTGAAAGCGTGCACGAGCACGTCACAACAGCGCTTGTTTTGTGTGTGCTATGGAGCTTAAAAACCCCATATCCCACGCACATGCCAGTTTTGAAAAACTTGTAATGGCTGCGCTATAGGGGGTTAAATACCGCAACTTTTCTTGCGTTTGTTAATTTCCCTATAGCGCGCATAACTCGTAATCTAGGTGATTTGTAATTATATTACTTAAGAGAAGTTTATTAAAATATTTACCTTAAATTCAAAATTAAATGTTCATGATTCAGCTAGAGCATCCAGTGTTAACTATTCATATTATTTCTATTATCAAATTTGCTTCATTGTTGAGGAGTAAACCTAGGTGATAAGAGTTCAGGAGCATGCACGTGTCTTTAGCTGTCTTTTGCAGCAGTGTTTGCAACTATATATAACATAAAATTATTATTGCAAACACTGCTGCCAAATGGATAAATACACGTGCATGCTCCTGAGCTCACCTAGGACTACACTTTAACAAAGGATACCCATTGAGCTAAGTAAAATTTATAATAGAAATTGGAAAGTTAATGGAATATACGAAAAACCATCAACTCCCCTCAACATTCGTGTCTATGGACGCAGAAAAAGCCTTTGATAGGCTTAACTGGCTTTTTCTAAAATGTTCCTTACACAGATTTGGCTTTCACTCTGATTTCATAGGAAAAACATTTTCATTATATCATAACTCATATGCCAAAATTAGACTAAATGACTCCATATCTCAACCATTCTCAATCTCTAATGGTACGAGGCAAGGATATCTGCTTTCCCCCCTCCTATTTGTTATTGCAATGGAAACTTTAGCATTCCCAATCAGACAATCCCCTGAAATGTATGTCATCACTATATCCCACACGAACTATAAAATCCCTTTGTATGCTGATGATGTGTTTCTTACCTTAACTTACCCTACTAAATCTATCCCAGCTCTTCTTAATGTCCTTAATGAATATGGTACACTTTCCAACTTCAATATGAATATAACTAAATCGGAACTACTTGGTATCTTGATCGCCACTAAAGACCTTACAAATATACAACAACAATTCCATTTTCTCACGCAAACTAAAGCAATCAGATACTTAGGAGTTTATGTCTCACCGTACCTTGACAGCATGATCACTCTGAATTATGACCCACTATATCACCAAATACAATCATTATTATGCTCTTTGGAGACAAAACCCTTATTGTGGATAGGTAGAATTAACACCTTGAAAAGGATGGTTCTTCCCAAACTGCTATACTTATTTCAAGCACTGCCCATCCCCCTTACGGATAAAAAAATGGTAGGTACCAGAAACTGTTCAACTCCTTTCTTTGGCACCAGAAAAGACCCAGAATAGCTACAAACACCCTCTTTCACCCTAAGGAACAGGGCAGCTAAATGCTCCAAACTTGTCTCATTATAGAGCCGCAACATACTTAACCAGAATAGTAGACTGGTGCAAACATGCATCTCACAAGGAATGGGTACAACTTGAGAATGACATTATGTCATGCTAACAGCTTGGCAGCAGATGCTGGATATCCCCCAAACTGAGACCTACCTATACCCCCCCCCAAACTAAGACAAGAAACAATCGCTTCTTGGGACAAAGGTATTAAATATTTTTAAAACATATCCAATATACCATCGCCTTTAACTCCACTGCTGGAAAAACCAAACTTTCCACTTTTTTACAACCAACCCCATTGAACACCATTCACAGAGCTACGCCCAGCTTTACTCTTTATCACAACTCTAAACCCAAACCTAAAGAAGAAATAGTCCCACTCCTTGGACCCAAATTTCACAACAGGTACACCTATATGCAACTCTTTCACTATCTACTAAAACCATCCGCACAAATCCTCCTTAACTTGTCCCTTGACCACTTTTGAAAATATGTGTAGCAATGATAAGGAAACAAAGGTATACTGTCAATCTCCTATGAAAAAATGTATCTCCGTTTGCATCCGCACTACCTTCATACACATCGAAATGGGAACAAGAGATAAGAGACACTTTACCAGAAAAGGAATAGCTCTATCTACATATTCTCAAATATGAATAAATCAACTTCATCGATCTACACTCTAAAGATGAACATCAAATTTCTCAGCAGGTGGTACCATACACCAGCGCACCTGTCCACCATTCTCCCGGGATTCCTGGGGAGATGTTGGAGGGGTTGCACAGACACAGGCCACACATATCTGGTGGAAATGCTCAATAGCCCATTCCTTCTGGTAATCAAATTCGAAATTGAGATGGCTCTGTCCATACAGCTCCCCCTTGACATCTGGATCTTTTTATTTAATAGACTCACCAAATTTAGATGTAAACTACAAGCTAAACTGTTCACCCTCATGATAAACTCCGCTAAAAGTTTGATCTCATTAAACTGGAAAAAGCATAGCCTTCCCCCCATTCCTATATGGAGGGATAAAGTAACAAACTGCCTTCCCTTAGAGAAATATCCCTACACCCATAATAAACATTTAGAGGACTATCATAATATTTGTTTCATATGGGAAGAATAGACAAATAAGAGTTAAGTAGGAGTGGTAATACAGCCTCCCTGAGAACCTGGGCATTTAACACTTTAAAACCTCACTAAGACCAAAATCGCTCTTGAGTCATATCACCGCACATATGCATGTCTTACATGTAACATGAACTTAGTCATGCAAGATATCCTGTTATATATTTTACAATAATGTTTTCAATACTTGTTTCTCCCTTTTAGCTTCCATATTGTTGCTTGATATTTGCCTTCATAAAGGGTAATTTTTCTTTCTTTTATTTTGCAAGTTTCCTGCAAAGTCTAAGGGGCATATGTATCAAGCTCCGAATGGAGCTTGATGCCCCGTGTTTCTGGCGAGCCTGCAGGCTCGCCAGAAACAGCAGTTATAGTCTGCAGGGGGCGGCGTTGCTGATTTGCATAATCACCACCTCAAGATATGGTAATTTTATGGACTTGCTTATTTTTCGTCTGGACCATAGATAAACGTTTTTATCTTCTGGATATACAAATTAATCATCTGGATATACAAATTAAGTCCAAATATTTCTACAACCTTGTAATGAAACGATGTACCAACTTATTACCTATTTTGCCATGCATATCTGTGTTATTCCTGTTTTTCATCAATAAAATGTTTAAATAAAAAAAAAGAAATTGTAAAGTTGTTTAAAATGTCATGCTCTATACAATCCATTTACGTTATATTTTCACTTTAATGTCCTTTTAAGTATGACCATTCAATTTCAAGTCTATATAATGAGATCAGCACTCTACAGTTCAGTTACAACAATGTTTAGCTTATTATAACTTTTTCTTTTAGAATTACTGTTTAAACATTTTTTCTTCCGCTGAGATTGTTTATAGAAATGTTTCGCGACTACCTCTGCTGTTAAACCCCAGCAGACATAAAAATCTAGCAATACTTGACTTTGGTGAATTAGAGCGTGATTTACTGAATAGTTTTAACTCAGTAAACACTTATGGTAACCACAGAGCCTGACTTTACCTTATTTCCATGGCAACAAAATGGCTACATAGGGAATGGATTCCAAAAACAGCGCATATGTGACGGGAGACAAATTTCTTTATAATTTGCACATTAGCAACATGAAATATAAGGAACAAAAACATAGAAAATCAGGTTCCAATACTGAGCACATTACTAAAATGTCTACAACGCTCTGGGCGGTAAAGCAATGTTTGTGGCTATATAAAAAAAGTTGAAAGAACATGGAAGTCAAATAAAAACTTTCATGATTAAGATAAATCATTGAATTTAAAAGCAAAGTAACAAATTTAGTTCTGCTATCAAATTTACCATTTAAAGGGACAGGTAAACACCTTCAGATTTTTATATAAACTGTTTAGTTGTGCATAATAAAACAACGTTGCAATATATTTTCATTATTTATTTTGCCCTTTTTAATATAATTTAGGTATGAAAAATTAGCAATTTCTACTTCTAAGAACATGAAAGCACCTCCTGACTTCTCAAGGCTAACCATACTACATATCGTTCAGTAATTCACTTTAACTAATAACAACTGGGGGGGGGGGAAGAGTACTAACTTTATTATTATTATTATTGGTTATTTTTAGAGTGTCAACAGATTCCACAGCGCTACAAACATAGGCAGAATACAAGGAAACATTTATAGGGATCAGACAGGTAGAGGGCCCTGGTAAGAGTCACACTGTTGTAGTCAGCTCTAAAAAAGGTCTTGGGGTCACACTTGACTCAGATCTTTCTCACTAAAGGTACGGCTAGACAGGTAGGAAGAGAACTACAAGAGGGCTGTGTCACAAATCCTGAAGGATTGGAGGGTTTGGAGCAAAAGAGGGCGGTCAACAGTATCAAAGGCTGCTGACAGATCAAGGAGGATAAGCAGAGAGAAGTGGCCTTTTGATTTTGCTGTAAGTAGGTCGTTGGTAACCTTGACGATTGCTGTCTCTGTGGAGTGATGAGGACAAAATCCAGGTTGCAGTGGGTCAAGGAGGGAGTTCAATGCAAGGAAATAGGATAGGCATACATATACTAACTTTATAACAGTGGTTAGCCTTGTTGTCTGTAAACTAAAGCTCAGATTGGCTCATCCAAATAAGGCAAATGTTGGGTGGAGTTTGGCAATTGAAAAAAATTGCAGTAAAAAGGATGTTAATTTGTTTTTAAGTTTTTAGGATATTTAGACTTGGGTGATATGTTATTCTATAGCAACACAACAGAAATGTATTGTAATTACAAGATGTTTACTGTCCCTTTAATTGACCAAACATATAAAATGTAACAAATTTAACATAGTTTCATACATTGCTGTCGTATAATGCTCATATTACATGCACGCTCCTTAGCCTGCCTCAGTGTGTTCTTATTAGAAAGAGTGAAGTTTCAGTAAAGGACACCAATAGAAAACAGATAGCAGAAATACATTGGTTTCATTTTAAATTGTACCTGAATTCTGAAATCATTGTCATTTCTATATTGCATTATACTCTGTGGGGTCTATTCCATTTGTGTAAATTCCAATTCAAGTCCATTCTTATAAAAAAAAAAACCCAGAAAGAAATCTTGATTTTTTTTACTCCATAATAAAAACGCTTAAATACTCCACTTTGACCATATTCCGATCTCACAGAAAACACTTTTTGCAATATTTTCAAATTATTTTTAGATTTTTCTAATTCACCAGAAACCACCAAATTAGCAGCAAGCTCACAATAAAGCATAGCTGCTCCTGAGCCTACCTAGGTATGCCTTTTTATCAAAGGATACTAAGAGAACACGCTAAACTTTATAATAGAATTAAATTGAAAAGTCTCTGAAAATTGTCTGCTTTATCTGAGGCATGAAAGTTAAATTTGGACTTTTGCGACCAAAATGTTTAGAAAGTTGTGCTCTGGTTTCTTTAAATCGACATTAAACCACTTGAGATGGTAATATAAAATGATAAACTGTATAAATATATATATATATCTATATAAAAACTCTGCAATATACTTTCATTATTTATTTTGTCCCCTTTTCTGGTAATTCCATTATAAAATTGTGAGCTTTTCAGTTCCTGTTAGAAATGGAAGTGCAGAACACTGTTATATTCCTCACAGCCATTGGCTGCACACTCTAATTACCTATGTATAACTGTCTCTAATTGGCAACTGCAGAGAAGGTAACCTAAGTTACAACATGGCAGCTCACATTGTTTTATAGACACTAATGGGCTGATTTATCATGGCCTGAATGGGGCCCAAATACATATTTTTCTATGCAAGCCTTCAGGCTAGCCAGAAACAGGAGTTAAGAAGCAGCGGTCTTAAGACCGCTGCTCCTTAACTCATACGCCCCCTCTGAGGTGGCGGCCAGCAATCCGACTAATCGCATACGATCGGGTTGATTGACACCTCCTGCTAGCGGCCGGTTGGTGCAAATCTGTAGGTTTCACCAGAACTGCTTGTGCAATGATAAATGCCGACAGCGTATGCTGTCGGCATTTATCGATGTCTGGCGGATATGATACGCTACAGCAGATCATGTCCACCAGACACATGATAAATCAGCCCCTTAAACTTTACACATATTTTGTCACTATTTAAACAACTAATTAAACTTTAAAAAAAAAAAATCTACATTTTATTCTCAGACTAATGTTTTCTTTGAGTGCATCATTCTATCTAGCATTTATTTAGGCCTAGATTTAGAGTTCGGCGGTAGCCGTCAAAACCAGCGTTAGAGGCTCCTAACGCGGGTTTTTTACGCACTCCGGTATTTAGAGTTTATTTACCGCGACTCAAAATACACCTAACGCTCAACTTTCTACCGCCACCTCAGACCCAGTAGTAAACATATACCGCACAAAAAAACATCCACGAATCACAAAACAAATATTACACAAAGTACACTTACACTCATACAAACACAACACTATCTTTATTTTTCGTATTTTTTATTTTTTCTTTAAAATACAAAGGATTAAAGTTGCGAGATCTCAATCACAAATCCATTTTCCCATTGACTTACATGGACATACGGGAAAAGACCCTCATATACCTACATCTAACGAATAACATTATCACAAACATACACTCATCGATGCATACAAACAATATACACCACATTACATACACAAAATATTTATTTATTACAAAAAGAACACGATTTAGCGACTTTTTCACACAAGCTCATGACGTCACTCACTTTACGAGGAAAACCAGTCTTAGAAAAAAAAATATAGAAATCTTTGGAGCCTCCATTGACTTCTATTGGGAAGACGTGCTCGTGCACGCGAAACCCTCATTTCCCTAACGCACGCAAATAGCGTAGACTGAAAAACTCCAAATACCAGCGCTAGAAAATACATGATTTCATGCGTTAGACCCAGCTATGATAAATAGATAAAGAAATGACTATTTCCCTATGGTGGACTTATGTTTTTTAATATTAAATATTCACCACACCATAAATATTTTTAACACTTTTAGATTACATCAACTACAAATCCCCATCACTAGTAACACATTATTATTTCAATAAAATTACATTTACAATTAAAATAAAAATCAATACACATTTCTGGATTCACAAACACTACACAATGGGAAACATCTCTCATTTACCTTTATTATTGCATTTCTGTTATTCAACTCATATGCTTGCAGCAACTGCATATCTACATAGGCTTAACACATGATCACTCATGGATGCACATACATTACTTTTAACATTCACTCATACATGTGCATTCAAATGATGGGGGAAAAACACATTACATTCTCTCTAGGAATCACAAAACACAACATATGGATTTTACTGTACTTTTAACATCATGATTCCATCACCAGAAACCATTAGGAATTACGTACAACACGAACATCATTACACCAGATTACAGATGTCACTTTATGGGAAGGAACAACAATGCCAGACCGCTATATACAAGTCAGCATATGTGGGACACAATCACAATATATACGTACATGTACATAACACGCATCACCCATCACGCAACCACAAAGCACACATTTAGATTTTATTCAGCACACAATAACAATGTAGCACAATACAACAACACAATGAGGATTTCACAACTACATAGGCAGGTTAATAATATCATGACGTCATTAGAAGATTCAACCATACACATCACAGATTCACCACTGTACCGCCCCTTTAGGAACTTTAACACTCAATACTACAATACAACATATACGTAAAACACACTTTTGAACAGCATTATTATGGAGATTTCAATGGGACAATTCAGAAATATTGTCAGATCGCACATCAATTATATATATAATACTACAGATGACAGCCGGAAGTTATTCAGTATTCGTGCAATTTTTATGGGACGCATACAATATCGTCAGATCGAAAATCAATTATATATATAATACTACAGATGACAGCCGGAAGTTATTCAGTATTAGTGCGATTTGAAAGGGACGCGTACAATATTCACATCTCGGCAATCACTTATATATACAATACTACAGATGACAGCCGGAAGTTATTCAGTATTAGTGCGATTTGAAAGGGACGCATACAATATTGACATCTCAGCAATCACTTATATATATAATACTACAGATGACAGCCGGAAGTTATTCAGTATTAGTGCGATTTGAAAGGGACGCATACAATATTGACAGCTCGGCAATCACTTATATATACAATACTACAGATGGCAGACGGGAATTTCGGAATTATTATTGCGATTTGAAAGGGACGCGTACAATATTGACAGCTCGGCAATCACTTATATATACAATACTACAGATGACAGACGGGAAGTTCTGAATTATTATTGCGATTTGAAAGGGACGCATACAATATTGACAGCTCTGAAATCACTTATATATACAATACTACAGATGTTACTTTATCATTTACAAACAATATTGCAGCAACATTGATCGATCACATTCGATGCACATTATACACAACTATGCACTTTCATTCATGTTAGCCTGGACGTGTGCTTGTTACTATAACATCGCGTTTAGGAAATATTGATTACGCATATGATCAAACATTACAAACATGCACTGTATGTGTGATATTTGACACTTTCACATTGAGAATCATTGTTTGAAACTAACATTTCAGCAAACAACAAATAAACGCCCACTGTCAAAGCATTGGCGCCGCTCACATACAAACAGGTGAATACAATCAGCAATCATTACAAACTCACTACCATTGGACTAATTGTACTATAAATCCCCCAAACAACATGGCCAATGCATCACTTGTGATCCACATCAGATCAAGTGCTTACCTTGTTACGCTGTTTTGAAAGATGGATGACGATGACATGGTAGACGCTGCTGGTGGTGCTATTGGCGAACTAGCTGTTGGTCGAATCAGGCAGCCTCGGCGGCTCAGACCGAGACGAAGGGGTCGTCTGGTTCGAGGTCCTCGTGTCTACAGGGTGAGACCCACCTTGGAAAACATGAGTGACTTTGAGGTTTTTGATAAGTATCGGCTCGATCGCGAACAGCTCATTGGCCTTTACGATCTTCTTAAACCTCATTTGGAGCCACGTATACAAATAAGGACTGCTGTTCCCCCCATGAGTAAGATGCTAAGCTGTCTATACGTCCTGGCCTCCGGGAGTTTTCAATCCGGAGAACTGTACATGCATGGCCTGGCTCAAGGTACATTCTCTGGGGTGTTTGATAACTTTCTGAACGCCATGGTACGTATCAGTAAGCAATACATAGGATTCCCACAGAATGATGGTGATTGGAGGCGCCTGAAGCGGGAATTCTTTGATATTGCTCAATTGCCCAATGTCTTGGGAGCCATTGATTGTACCCACATTGCGCTGCGTGCTCCAATTGATGACTTGCCCTTCAGAAATCGCAAACATTTTCATAGCCTCAACGTGCAGTATGTTTGTGACGCACGGATGAGGATTATGCATGTGTATGCGAATTTTGGAGGTGCTTGTCATGATGCCCGCATCCTCTCTCTGTCGTCCCTGTGGAGACAGTTTGAGGAAAGACAAATGCCCCCTGGTTATCTCGTTGGTGAGTATTAGTGCACAACATGGTTAATTATTTTGACAATTGCCCCTGTATTTTTTAACTGTTAGCGTCATGTTCAGCTATAGGATTAAATTTAACCATTTGTTATTTACCGACGCTAATGTCTATTTTTATTGAAATGCAGATATGTAGCATGTCTTACCTTAAGTGTTCATATAGAGAATGCAATGTAAACATGTAGTTAGCATTTTACACAAGGTTTGGTTTAGGAGAAATACGCATATGTAGCATGTCTTAGATGAAATGGCAAGATATTATCTCATGCAATTTAACCCTGTCATTGTCTTTTTCTGCTAATGTCTATTTTTATTGAAATGCAGATATGTAGCATGTCTTACCTTAAGTGTTCATATAGAGAATGCAATGTAAACATGTAGTTAGCATTTTACACAAGGTTTGGTTTAGGAGAAATACGCATATGTAGCATGTCTTAGATGAAATGGCAAGATATTATCTCATGCAATTTAACCCTGTCATTGTCTTTTTCTGCTAATGTCTATTTTTATTGAAATGCAGATATGTAGCATGTCTTACCTTAAGTGTTCATATAGAGAATGCAATGTAAACATGTAGTTAGCATTTTACACAAGGTTTGGTTTAGGAGAAATACGCATATGTAGCATGTCTTAGATGAAATGGCAAGATATTATCTCATGCAATTTAACCCTGTCATTGTCTTTTTCTGCTAATGTCTAGTTTTATTGAAATGCAGATATGTAGCATGTCTTACCTTAAGTGTTCATATAGAGAATGCAATGTAAACATGTAGTTAGCATTTTACACAAGGTTTGGTTTAGGAGAAATACGCATATGTAGCATGTCTTAGATGAAATGGCAAGATATTATCTCATGCAATTTAACCCTGTCATTGTCTTTTTCTGCTAATGTCTAGTTTTATTGAAATGCAGATATGTAGCATGTCTTACCTTAAGTGTTCATATAGAGAATGCAATGTAAACATGTAGTTAGCATTTTACACAAGGTTTGTTTTAGGATAAATACGCATATGTAGCATGTCTTAGATGAAATAGCAAGATATTATCTCATGCAATTTAACCCTGTCATTGTCTATTTCTGCTAATGTCTAGTTTTATTGAAATGCAGATATGTAGCATGTCTTACCTTAAGTGTTCATATAGAGAATGCAATGTAAACATGTAGTTAGCATTTTACACAAGGTTTGGTTTAGGAGAAATATGCATATGTAGCATGGCTTAGATGAAATGGCTAGATACAGATTTATATATAATTTTTTTTAATTTCTTTATGTTTCTGACAACTTTTAATATGGATTATGGTTTTTAAAAAATATATTTATACAACAATATACTAGTTTAAGTATTCTGTTTGAATTATGTTCTGTTCTAAATTTATAGGTGATTCTGGGTACATGAGCCGGCCTTGGCTCATTACCCCCTTGCGTAGCCCAACTGATGTGTCTGAGGAGCGCTACAATAGGGCTCATAAGAGAACCAGGGCGGTGGTTGAAAGGATGTTCGGGCTCCTGAAGATGAGATTCAGGTGCCTGGACCGTTCTGGAGGAGCACTCCAGTACAACCCAAAGAAGGTGGCTAAGATCGTTGTAGCCTGTAGCGTCCTGCATAATATTGCACAGCGGGCTGGGATGCTGCAGGCCGTCCCGGTGGACAGAGACCTCCTCAGAGATGAGGAGGATGATCCTGTTCTAGAGGGGGAATTCCAGGACGAGGGACTTGATGTCAGAGCAGACGTCATCAACCGCCACTTTAGACGGTAAATAATAGAAGTTACACTGGAGTATTTTCAATAGATGTGAACTCTAGGGAAATGACAAGTAGAGAATTGTGCAAACATGTTAGTATTGATCAAATGTTAGAATAATATTTATTTCTCATAATATAGGTGATGCTCTGGGCATTGGGTCCTATAGCGAGTCTTTGCCACCTGGTTTTTATAGAGGACATCAGATGGTAAGTAGAAATGTATGGACTGTTGCTGGCATGATTTGTACACAAATACATAATATGGCATACATTTTTAAAAATATAACTTTGTTTACACATTACTTATGTACATAATCAGAAAGGGATACTCTAGAATGACTATGGTTCAATGTCACACAGAGGTTTGTTCTGCTCAATATGACTCATCTTCACACTTGATAGAAAATAACACAGGTTCATACACAGGCTTAGTAAGCTAGTGATAGATATTTATTATGAAATGGGGGGTGGGAGAGGGGTACAGAACTGATTCACACACTTGTATGAAATCTTTATATATAATTTCTTACATTAGGGAGATGACTTAATATAAAGACTGAAAGGGAACAATTTGAAGCCTGACAGTGAAGATTTCCAAGACTGACAGTGGGGAAAAAGCCAAGATTGAAATTGAAGTATACCAATGGGATCATGTCTGGCATATTTAAATTCTGCTGACCTTGAAAACCATACAAAGACATGTTCACATGGTAAGTGCAAACTATTTGATAGAATAAGGCTGTGGAGACATCCTATTGGAGACACTTAGATGATTTTCTATTTTGTAGATGGTATTTCCCAGTCCTCTATTTAATGAACTGATGAATAAGACACCTATTGAAGATCAACTGTTTACCCCTGAATTGACATTCAAAGACCATGCATTGTCCAGGTTGGTGTACCAATGCATGCTAGTGAAGACTGTAGAATATTAGTAGCTTACATACATTAGTCATATTTAGTTCTTAATTAGATATTTAGGGATCACAATCAGACACTTAGATGATTTTCCTTTTTAGATGGTATTTCCCAGTCCTCTATTTAATGAACTGATGAATAAGACACCTATTGAAGATCAACTGTTTACCCCTGAATTGACATTCAAAGACCATGCATTGTCCAGGTTGGTGTACCAATGCATGCTAGTGAAGACTGTAGAATATTAGTAGCTTACATACATTAGTCATATTTAGTTCTTAATTAGATATTTAGGGATCACAATCAGACACTTAGATGATTTTCCTTTTTAGATGGTATTTCCCAGTCCTCTATTTAATGAACTGATGAATAAGACACCTATTGAAGATCAACTGTTTACCCCTGAATTGACATTCAAAGACCATGCATTGTCCAGGTTGGTGTACCAATGCATGCTAGTGAAGACTGTAGAATATTAGTAGCTTACATACATTAGTCATATTTAGTTCTTAATTAGATATTTAGGGATCACAATCAGACACTTAGATGATTTTCCTTTTTAGATGGTATTTCCCAGTCCTCTATTTAATGAACTGATGAATAAGACACCTATTGAAGATCAACTGTTTACCCCTGAATTGACATTCAAAGACCATGCATTGTCCAGGTTGGTGTACCAATGCATGCTAGTGAAGACTGTAGAATATTAGTAGCTTACATACATTAGTCATATTTAGTTCTTAATTAGATATTTAGGGATCACAATCAGAAAAAGGAATACATATTATAGTTGATATAGAGGTATTTGAATGGACATGAAATATTACATTTATGTTCAGCATACATATATTGTTTACATGTGATATACATTATTATGTATAAATTTAATTTTTGAAATTTAAATATTATTTTTAATCAACAATATAATGGTGTATGTATTTCATTAATTTAAAATGAATGTAATGATTATGTGTAAAAAATGTTGATCAAAGTTAGAGCATAGACACCATATGATTTTAAATGTATTTTATGAATATTTTACAACGTGTGTATTAACTTTGTTCCATTTTTATTATTTGTCATTTCAGATTGGCATCTGATGACTTCATGGAATATTTAATTATTTTCTATTAAATATATATTTTTTTTTTTTTAGCAGATTCTAATATATATCAATATAATCTGTAAATAAATAAAACTTGGACTCCCATGACTGATAGTTGGCTATTTGACAAGCACATGCATAAGAGAAAATAATGCATTAATAGTAGAAAATAAAATTCTTCAGAGAATATTAAAAGATATATTTTAACATTAATTGGGGAGTCATATTCTTCAATGCTTTTATATTGAAAAAGTATATATTAAAAATATTTAGGATATGTATTAATATTATGATTGTTTTAACATTTAATAAGGTGAAGTGGTTCAATTACATGAAAGTGACAGTGTTGTTGAATGTAAAAAGAATTGTATAAGATCATGTATCTTCCTTAGGTATCTCAAAACATTATTAGAAAATATTTTACAATTATTACATTTATAAATGGTAGGTCATTTAACTTTATAATTTTTAATAATTAGTTATTGGATGCCAGGTTAATCTATGTAATTTTCTAGTGGAGTCATTTAACTATACTTAGTAATATTATGTATTTATTACAATCTTACCTCTTGGGTTAGACATCAAATATCTATATAGAATGTAATTTCCCCTTTAGTTTATTTTGTCAATGTTAAATCAAAATACAATATGTTTGGGTCCTTAAAGGGGTCATTCAAAATGTATATTTTGTATACATTGTTACAAATATCATACAAGAATTTAAACATATTTAGAATGTACTATAGAATTACATTCAGTCTTTAAATATACTTGTTAAAATAAAAATAAATGCACATATCTTAGTCAATGATATAAGGCATCTATATGCAAACAACAATCAGCATCAAAATAGCCTATGTAGAGATGTATTTAATCCACGAATATATATAATTACAATTTAATAATTGAATAACAAAACATATAAAGTTGGTCAAATATAAGATTATGATACAAAATGCATACATAACATATAGCTTAATGTCCCTCTACGCTGAAGGCTAAAAAAGACCTCATTTAATAAATATATTTCAGTCAGTGTGTAAAACAATCTAGAAGTTAATCTAAATTTGCTTTACTCATATGTTAGACTCATTTAGCAAAAGGAAGGTGCCTAGGTTTATGATATATTAAGCATTATTGTGAAATGTTTATTTAAAGGGACATGAACTCAAAATATACTTAAAGGTAGCCATTTAAAAAAACAAAGATTTATACATTCTGAATGAGTATTCTATTTTAATCAAGTTTAAAACTTGTCTCATATTATGAATGCTCATTGTGATGTTGCTATCATTACTTTAGAAATAAGGCAGTAAATAGCTAATTTATTTGCTTCAGTACTCTGGACAGAACTTGATTGTTTGGAATAATTGATGCAACAATCGTCAAGGACAACCCAGGTTTTTATTAAACAATTGTCCGTAATATAAAATATCATTATTGTTTTTCAAAGAAACATAACAAGATAACTTAACATTTGATAATCGTATTAAATAATAAAGTTGATTAACATTTCATGCTCAATCACCAATGGTAAATTTTTTTGGACAGTGTCCCTTTAAGAGCTTGAAATAGTGTATTTACTTCTCTTCCTATCTTTACATACTTTGCTTGAAAAGCATATCGAGATAGGCTCAGTAGATGAAGATTGGTGGATGCACAGAGATGCCTTATGTGATTGGCTCAACCATGTGCATTTAAATTTCTTATGTTGAGGATATATAAATACTAAGAGAAAATGATTTACATTTTAAAGTCTAAACAATCTTCTATCTCTACAGATCATTTGATACAATTGTTTGTAATGTCTCTTTAAAACTAAAGACGCCATTGCACAATAACATATATGAGCACTTCAGAGAAATACAAGCTCGAGGTTTATTTGCGAATAACAAAGCTGTAGTTTAACATTTATAAACAGATTATCAAAGTTACTGACATTCTTCCCGGAATTTTAACATTAATAAATATTGCGTGGGAAACGCATCTTCAAACACCAGATTAGCATATTTAAACATTAGTGTAATGTCACGCAATAGCACACAATCAATGTGCATTATAAATACATTTAATAGAGCAATGTCAATACTTCACAATAAATTTATTTAAAGAACAATAAAGACATACAATATTAAATGTGTATTTGTATTAAAGAAACAGACCGTTATTAAACCGAGAAATTTCTACAACATTAATAATGTGACAGGATTAGATTTTAAAGAGTATTTAATCATTAATATTTCACGGATCACGGATATTAAATCTGCGTCACACATATCCGCATGACAGGCCCATGAGTTACAAATAAGTCTACATGAAAAATGAAGTTACAGCACCACCAAGCGGTATGTGTAAGGAAGTTACTAAGATATGAAACATTAAGGAACGGCCAATCAGAGTTCATCACACAAACACAACTTGAGTCAGGATGGTCTCACAGACATTATAACAATATTTCAAACTTTTATCCAATCAGATGTACAGATAAATTGTCCCATGGTGCATCTCATGTTTACTTCACCATATAAAAGTCCATTACACGTTGCCATCTTTGTCAGTTCTCTAATGCCTGCAGGCAATATATATTATTATTATACAACCCAGCAGGCATGTCAGTTCCCAGGTTCACCAAGGAGGAGAGCGCTGCACTGGTCCACGCCGTCAAGGACTTTTATCCCCAGCTGTTTGGGAACAAGAGGAGCTCGACAGATGCGCCTGTTAAGAAGGCCCTCTGGGAGTCTATCACCAATGCGGTTAGATTGGTGTGTGACGTCCAGAGGACCCAGGATCAGATCATGAGGAGATTCGGAGATATGAGGTTGCGTTTATCGAAAAAAGTCAACCTCATAAGGGACTGGGTACAAGCCCGTAAAAGAGGGGGCCAAAGAAAGGCCCCGCGGAAACTGTACCTACTCCCTTATGAGGTGACTTTATGCGAGCTCCTCAATCTCCGGGTCCCCAAAAGATTTAGATCCTCGCCATCCTCGGCCTCCTCTTCTTCCCTCCCAGCTGCGGGATCTGAAAGTCCTGACGCGGGGGACAGGGCAGATGCTTCTCCGTCCGGTGGCCTGGGAGGACCCGATAGAGAATCTGAACCAGGTAATTATCCAACTTCATATAATATTTATAATGTTAAAAATCCAAAAATTGTATTTAGTCAGATACTAAACCTATACAGATCTCACAACATACACTACATATGATGTTTAGATATCTGATTTTACATTAGTGATACATGAAATTGGAATGATGTTTCTTGCGCTCTACAGAATATGCGTCACAGAGCGGAAATGTAATTTCGCATCCACGTTAACATGGGTTTGCGGAAAGTGGCATTGCTTTATACATGTTGGTCAAATGACGGATGCGTAATTCCGCTTGGAATCATTGCGCAATGATCGCGAAAATGGCATTTCTCATCCACGTTAACATGGGTTTGCGGAAAGTGGCATTGCTTTATACATGTTGGTCAAATGACGGATGCGTAATTCCGCTTGGAATCATTGCGCAATGATCGCGAAAATGGCATTTCTCATCCACGTTAACATGGGTTTGCGGAAAGTGGCATTGCTTTATACATGTTGTTAAAAATTAAATGGAAAATCTTAGATTAGTGAAGAATACAGTATTCTTATTTTAAATATTATATCTAATAAAAAACGAATAATACTAATAAATTATAACATATGGCCATCAATTGATGATTATGTAATAACAAGCATATATTCTTAAAGATACAGTAAACAACACAACTGATTGAAAATAAGAGTCCAGGATATATTTATCATTCATTTAATTGCGGAAACTATTAACTCATGGGACTACCAAAGGATTAATATTTTTCTATTGATTTGTTATTAATGTAAATATTTTAAACATGGCATGATTAGTATTAATGATATGCAATCCTCATTTAATATATTACAGATATGGATGTGGCTGCTGGATCCTCAAGCCAGGGCTTGTCACAGTATGGTATGTCTCATTTTAATTGACATTTGTCTTAGAAACATGGAATGAACATTACATACTAAATACACATTGTTCTATATTTATATGTAATGTCTATTTAATAGATGAAAATTATATAATTATTCGGATATACTTAAATAACATATTTGATTTTAATTGCATGCTCAATACCATTCATTACATCAACATATGGAGTAGATAATTCATTAACAAACAACAACATTGTGGAATCTATTTAATTTTAGATTAAAGGGATACTGAACTACAATTATTAATATTGTCTTTCACATACAGTATGCAATATTAATAAACATAAAATATAATACTATCATCATATGTGACATATTCTATTGCTAAATGTAGTTTAAAATAAAGAAAGTACGTTTATGTGCATCTAAATATTTGTTGACCAACCTGGGTTTATATTGATGATTGGTGGATACCTTCAACAAACAATATTTATTGAATCCAATATTCCTTATCTGCCTTTAAGATTAATATCGAACAACATTCGAATTATAATAGGAGTCAATGTTAAATCATTTTTTACAGTTTGAACATAGAAATCAATTATTTAAATTAATCATGTCAGTGTCCCTTTAAGACAAAATAGATTCATTCATCATTACATTATTTTTATTAAAAACTATTGATATATAAATCTAATTATCTGTTGGAGTTACTTTATATATATCTGCATACTCTAACAGCACCATGATTACATATTAGTAATAATAAAGTTTGTTATGTATTGTGATAAATATGTGTTGTGTCCTAAACAAGATTACTGTACATTGAAAAAATGGCTCGATGTGACACATGTTTGTTTAGATTTGTCAACAGATGCTCCTCAATATGTGGTTTGTGTGTATTCTTGTAACTTCTTAAGGACATATGACGGAATTATTCCGTCATAAAACAATTGAGCTAAGTGAAAGCTGTGTCCTTAAAGGGTTAAGAACATTGATCATTGGGTATATTTAGATATGCAATAGCAGCATCTGAGATGAATTTGATGTCTAATGTAGTCTGACATTAAACATATGTTGAATACAGATATGTTTACAGAATCCCCTTGATTCAATCAAGCATTTTCTGGTGTAATGACTGCTCTATTATTCACATTTTAAAGTTGATTAATGTTAAAATTCTAGACAGATGTGATTTAGTGATATCCAAAATGTGTTTAATAATATATATCTATATCATTCATAGAGAGAGTTGGTGTGGGGAGCCCACAGGAATCCAGCAGTGACATAGAGCCGCCTTTGCGGGCTCCTGGTAAGTCCATTGACTCATTTATATGTAATTGAAGGTGTATTGCTAATCAATATTATGATCATGATTCCGATGAAGCATAACATTATAAAAAATCATAGAATTTATCTTCTGATTATATATTTATTTTTTATATTGAGCGATTAATAATTTCTACTTTATTATTCTACACATTTGTTATTCATAAGATGTCTAACATATGTTTTTTTCATTTTTTAATTTTTTTAACAACAGTCATCAAGTGATACACACATGAGAAATCTTAAATGTTCTATGTACTATGCTTTTATGAATTTAACATTAAGACAAACAATACATTAAGATTCTGATTTATTGACAATAACAAATCTATTGTCATTTGTATGCTCCATCAAAATGATGTAAATCATAACTTTGTGTGTGTATATCTTTAATGCAACATTGATGTGCGTATTTGAGCAACAGTAACATATGTTATAATATCTGATCTTAAGGTGTACACAACATGTTATGTTTTACAGAGATTGATGTCACATGTGGGATGGAGGAGGAAGAGGCTGCCTTGGAGTCTGATGGTATGTGAAATATATCTATCATGTTTCCAACATGTTTCTTTTTTTGAAATCATTTTATTGAAGACATTCAAAGTCTACAGCTTTTTCCCTTTAAAAAGGAATATTATTTGTCTGTTCAAATACACTACTGCCCCCTTTCTATATCAGGCAGCATGAAAATCTGCTTGTATATATTTTTTTAAGAATATATAATTCATGCCATCATTATGTCACATGCATATTCCATGCCAAAACACAATAATAAGTTTCACATTGTACAGACAGTCATTGAGATTCATCTGAGTGCCTATATAGATACCATATCCTCATTTCAGAATAGTTTACAGATTCAAACACACTTCGAGGTATATTGAAAACATAATCAATTTTAAATGCGTTGATTTGATGTCAGGATGTATGAGATGTTAATATATTTATTTTACATTTTCAGATGGATCCACCACTTCTGGTCATCTGGATTCCGCCCCTGCCCAGTCACAGACCCCTCCCCGTGCACACACCCCTGACCATGGCCACACCTCTGCACACACCCAGAGCCCTTCCCATCACCAAACCCATGACCATGCCCCGACCACTGCCAGCCCTTCCCATATTTCATATCCTGTCCCTCCCAAAAAACGCCCATACACCCCCCTTCGCCGCTCTCCCCGTATTCTGGCCCGTACAGCTGCCCAGACCCAAACTCCCCACTCCCCAGCTGTACGGCCTACCCTGGAGCAGCAGCTCACCACTCCCCAAGCCATTCCCATCCCTCCCCGAGCCAATCCCATCCCTTCCCCCTGTTTAAACCTTCATTGTCCTGGGTGTCAGATTGTCCTTCCCAGGCACAGCTGTAAGTATCATTCTAAATACACTTTATAAGATACTTAAAGGTACAGTGAAGTTAAATTGGTTAAATTGTGATTCAAATCCAGCATGCAATGTTAAGCCAATGTATCATAGAATACTCTTATGAATTATTCGTCATTCTCTTGATATATTTATTGAAAACAACTTATTCCTATAATTAGTTTAAACAATAAAATAAATGTGGCCATCATTTCTTTATTGTTGGATGAATGTATCCATCAACCAGCATGCACAAACAAGGTTCATCAACAAATATTGGCTTCCATAAAAACCAACATTCTTGCATTCAAAATATAGCTTGACAATTAAAACATATAATGAATATGTGTAATTTCTAAAGATTTGTCATGTCATGCTCTATCTGAATCAGTCCATTAAATATTTAGGTTCAGTGTCCCTTTAATTGGATATCACTACATATACCAAACACCACTACTTGGATCCAAAATTTTATGTCCAAATGTGGATACATTATCTCTTGTCTAACCCAGTGGGAATGTAATTTCTTCTGGTTGCTATGTTTACACAGCTTGTCCTCAATGCCAAAATGTTTAAGGATAGGTGTGCCTACCACAGTCTAAATTGAATTTTTAAATTGCTGATGTAAGTACAATGTAAATCCTTTAACAAGATTTGATACACTCAAGCTGTATAAGTGGATCATCTAAAACCAATTAAAGGGTTCAACATGTTTGAGTAACATGAGCCTTTAATGATTTCTGTCTGTCTGAATAACCTAATTCATGTGTAAAGAATATATGAAAAATAATTGATGTAAATAATTATTTGTCTTTATGATGACAATGTATGTATTAAAATCTTTTATTCTGTTGTGTAATTATCCTTAATATTAATTTTTATTTTATTTTAGGCTGTGACTCAGCATGGCTCATGCTAGAAGGGATAGCAAGAGTAGAGCAGGCCGTGTTGAGGAACGCAGCTGTCCTGAGAGGGATGAACGACACCATGCAGGCCCAGCTCCGGGTTCAGGACTTGACTCTGCGTGAAATTATGCAATTACGTTCAAGGCCTGAATCTGGAGCTGGACATGCACAGGACAATGAAGAGGATGACCAGTAAGTGGAGGATCTGGATATGCTCCATGGTGGCAGATAATAATCCTCCGTCCACATGTTGAATTTGTATTTATATTGTTGCCCTTTGGCCTTTTTATCAGTTTTTTGTTGTGCCTGTTGCACTCTTTTACCTTGTCATGTGTCTCCAATGAGGCTATGCTGGCCCTTGGCAACTCTCTTCATGGACTGTGATGCACTGTGTTACCTTGTCATGTGTCTCCAATGAGGCTATGCTGGCCCTTGGCAACTCTCTTCATGGACTGTGATGCACTGTGTTACCTTGTCATGTGTCTCCAATGAGGCTATGCTGGCCCTTGGCAACTCTCTTCATGGACTGTGATGCACTGTGTTACCTTGTCATGTGTCTCCAATGAGGCTATGCTGGCCCTTGGCAACTCTCTTCATGGACTGTGATGCACTGTGTTACCTTGCCATGTGTCTCCAATGGGGCTATGCTGGCCCTTGGCAACTCTCTTCATGGACTGTGATGCACTGTGTTACCTTGCCATGTGTCTCCAATGGGGCTATGCTGGCCCTTGGCAACTCTCTTCATGGACTGTGATGCACTGTGTTACCTTGTCATATGGCTCATATATTCCTTATTTTTAAAAGATTATTTATAAACGTTGTGTATGTTTTCTTACATACTAATAAAATAAATTTTATTTCACAAATCTTTGTCCTCATTCTTCCTGTTATTTTTTGCAAGCTCTAGTTTATGTTGTTTATCCTTAAAGGGACCTAACAAATCTATTTGTTATAATGAAATCATATATGTAAGACAATAGTAAATGACTTTAAGATTAACATCTCCAATGTAATCTTATTATTTGTGTTTATATTATTTTCTCTTAGCTCTATCATTGCCTGATTATGATTAGCAGAGTAATTTCTTTATATATGTATATATATTTTTGTATTTGTGTATATATGTATATTTAAATGTTCATATCCATGTGTGTATTTATAAACTCTGCATGAATTGATGCACCTTTACAAAATGATCTGAGTATTGATACAATGATATAATCCCTGTAAAGTGTTCATTTTATTTAAATAGTATTGACTATGTGTATGCTCTTTTTAAAAACAAAATAATGTCCCTTTAAGTGATGTTGATCACTATTGTAAATGAATGTATTTCCATTTGTAAAGCGTTTTTGTCCTTTTTACAAGAACAAGGACATATAATTTTATTAATAAACAATCTTATTGTAATGTTGACAGCACCTGTATTTCATTTTCAAATCTATATTATTGTCAAAGTGTAACCAAATCAATCTCTGTGTGTAATACAAATAATGTAGATGATGAATATTAGTTAACTAATATGTTAACAAAATACATCTCCTCCCATATATGGCTATAGGTAGGCTGACCATAATTAAACTTGAATAAATGACACGTTTAATCAATACATGTATAACTATTGTTATTCAACAACAATCCAAACATATCTTAAAACATCAATGGCATATGTATTTCTCATGTGTATCTTTTAAATGTTAAAGATATACACCATAGCTATAGTTCAAGGGACAGTCAAGTCCGAAAAGATGATTCATGATTTGGTGACATTCCTAGATAGCAATCTACACACATACTAGTTCATAAAATATAAATACGTTTCTTAATGATATGCCAAGATGTCACTGAGTCCTTGTATTGTCTGCGGTTTTTCAGCGATCTCGGATGCGCCATTTTGCTTAAGACGTCACCTGCCAGGCTGTCCAATGATTCCTTGTATTGACTGACGTTCTTACGTGATCAGGAATATGCCTTTTATTGGATTGCGTTTTGACGCGATCAAGGATGCGCCTTTTTTTTTTGGGCGTTCTTACGTGATCAATAATGTGCCTTTCATTGGATGGCGTTCTTACGTGATCAAGGAAGCGCCATGTTAAGACGGCACATGTAAAGTTAAAAAAACGTGTGATTGGATTGCGTAGTCCCGCAATATTTGTGCACGTTAAAAACGTTTGTGACTGCATGCAATTTTAAAAAGCTTGCGAATATGTATTATTTGCATCATGTTACATTGTTGACCCGTAGCTGATAAAGACCAACACATTCTCTTTTGCTGGATGTCTGGTTGAATCAACGAACGAAAGCAAAATGTTTTCATGCATAGGATATTTCTAGGCAAGTGCAAATCTCTACAGTCCATGTTTAATATGTTTGTCAACAATGTTCCTTTTTCTTAAAAATTAATGTTGTGTTTAATGTTGAACATATCTAATTAATAAATATGCGCTATTGTGTTTGAATAAAGTAATCAATATGCATTTATCATATGCTAAATATATGATGCCGACTTCTTCTAAATGTAATTTCGTTGTATATTTTATGAAAGGTTCATTAGACACTCACATTATAAATAAAAATATTTGATTTTGTCTATAGTTAGATAGTCCATTGTTTAACCAATAGGTTTATTTTGTCTTGTGTTGTAAGAAAATGTAAGTTATTTTCTTACTCCTCGCAAAGCCAATGAGTTTCATGTGAGTACCATCTCCAGCTTTGTCCAGTTTGTGTAAAGGTTCTTTTCATATGTTAATGATGGGGTATTGTGTTTTACGGTTGTAATGGTGGTTCATCTATATTTAAAATATAGCTAACCCTATTTTATTTGCAAGTGTTTGAAGCTTTTTAATATTGCTATCAGTATATGTTAATCTTGTTGTTTGTAGTAGTGTCTATTACATACAGTTATGTAAAAAATATAGGATACTGTCCCTTGAATGCAAATGTTGTTTTTTTGTATCATGTATGAGATCCACATAGTTTAATCTTCAAATATATTTTTGTTAGCATATTTCACCCCCCCACTCCTAAAAGGAATTTAAACCATATTCATTGTTAAAATAAAAATAGTTACAATAAAATATTAACACAATAATGTCTCTTAAAGAAAATAGACTTTATTTAACACGTCAATATAAATGTGATTTTCAAATTTTTTTTTGGAAAAAGTACATGTAGATATAGCAACAAGCTTAAAATGTGTTAGCATATGTAATGTTGTTAAAGGGACAGTTTCGAAAAAAAATTTTTTTACATTATTCGAAAAGTAAATTCTGTAATAACAAGGATATCAAATGTTTCTCAACAATTGAACATTTGTCTGGGTTTATTTAAATTTGCTATCTAAACCTATGAGGTTGGTGTGCTCATTTCTTAAATCTTGAAGAGTGCTTGTAATCATTATACAATTTGAGCACTAGAGGGCATTTGGATAGCATTTGTATATGTAAAACCTTGTGCTCATACAGCATATTATTGACCATGTATTGATCATTGATATCTAAAATGTTGTTATGTCAGAACAACAAATAAGTGGTCATTTTTCATAGTCATAGATACAAGGGTAAGCACATAAGTCACACATGTATTTCTCCATGTTTTGTTGTTTCAAACTTTATAATGCGTAATACAGTGTTTTCTTTGTAATCAATAATTTTCTGACTGTCCCTTTAAGCTGTGTTATTGGCATTCAAACAGTAATATGCCATCATGGATAATTGTTATGGTAATTTAGTTAGCGATTCGGGAAACAGTTTGGACATCACATCACAGAAACCAATCAATATCATGAACAAGGATAGGTATGTGATGATGTGGTTTTCACACACTTATAACCCACACTCTGCAAAGAATCTTCCTCCATGGACCCGGTCCCATAGAAGTCGATTATATACAGAGTGTGGTCCACAAGTGTATGAAAACCACATCATCACATACCTATCCATTACCCAAAAAAAATAATTTAAGATGGAAAAAAATACTTACTTCCTCTTCCTTCCCCTCTTCCCACGGGGCTGAGGCTCTGGGAGAGGCAACTGCCGACTCCGAAGAGTCCTCCTTGGAGCTGTTGTGGGAGGAGTGGAAGGAAGAGTACTGGGACGACCAAGGTGAGGAGTAGATGGCTGAGGAGGAGGAGGAGAAGATGGATGAGGAGGAGAAGATGGCTGAGGAGGAGGAGGAGTAGATGGCTGAGGAGGAGGAGGAGTAGATGGCTGAGGAGGAGGATGATGAGATGGGCCGGCAGGAGGAGATGGCCCAGCAGCAAGAGGCCCAGCAACAAGAGGCCCAGCAACAGGAGGTAGACCAGCATGCGCCTCCCGGAAAAATGTGAACATTTCCTGATGAAGATTGAACATTCTTGTTTGTCCTTCTTGTATTGTATTCAGTATACTGATTATTTCAGTTTGGCCTTGAATTATTTGATTCTGCCCATCAAGTATTCTGCGCCGTCCTTCTATGTTTTCTATCCGGGAGGTACGCATCTGGTCTATGTACTCCAGTAGAACCCGCACCTCCGCTATTTCTTCTTGTTGTGCCTGTTGAACCCGTGCACGGCGGGGTGCCCGTGCACGGCGGAGTGCGGGTCTTTGAGGGACCTCGGGTTCCGCGGGTTCAGCGGGATCCTCCTGTGCTTCCGGGGCCTCTTGATCATCTCCCGTGCGCTGTTCGTCACGGGGGGCCTCTTCCCTCCGAAGTGGGAATTCCTCACCACCACTCTCATCCCGGGGAGATGCAGGAGGCTGTGCTGCCTCGTCCCCAGACTCTGTATATTAAAAAAAAAAGAAAAAAAGAAATGTATATATTAGCATATTTGCAAATAAAGTTTTAAATGACTTAGCTTACGATACAATTACAAATGCAGAATCATTAATCCACTTTGAAATCTAACAAACAATCAATTCTATTTCCGCTTTTTCTAAACAGTGTTTGTGATATCTGGTCAATGTGAATGTTTTTGCGTTTGTTTTCAGTCTGTTTAAATGCACACCTAACCTATAGCCTAGATACTGATGTAACCGCTAAGTAATAGAATGCGTGTAAACAGCGTAATAGCATTAATCTGATCCTTAACACATGAAACCCAATGTTTTATCTTTCATGATTTATAAGCATACATTTAGTATAAACTTTCGAATGTACTTTTGTTATCTAATTAGCTTCATTCTCTGGATATTCTTTGATGAAAAGCATATCTAAATATGTTTATAAGATTCTGATTGTTAGCTGAATATAGCTGCCTCCTGTGATTGTTTCACCGTGTGCATGGCTATTTCTTCATTAAAATATATCTCAAGAATGATTCAAATTATGTAATATAAGTACATTTGAATGTTTTGTCAAATTGTATTCGCTACCTCAATCATGAAAGTAAATGTTTGCGTATAGTGTCCATTGAAATACATTCGTATGTGAAATTATTGTTCAATGAGCTTACCGTCAGATGAGAGTGGCAGGTTCCCGGTATCGATTCCTCCGATACCGACTACTTCCACCTCGGAGATGCTGGGCCGCAACATTTCCTCCCATCTGCAGTACTCCATTTCAAGGGCAGGGCCGCCACCGGTCCCTGCAGCATGTCGGGCCTCCAGGCTTAACTTTTTTTTAAGTTCAAGTTTACAGTCCCGGTACCGATGTTTGATGGAATCCATATCCCGGTTCCGGCCACCCACTGCATTGACTGCATTCCGAATCTCGTTCCAGAGCCTCCTCCTGTCAGTCGGGGTAGTCTTCTGGTGCTGCAGCATCCTATACCTGGCCATATAGGCCTCTACGAGGGCCTCCTTCTCCTCCATCGTAAACCTCGCCTCCCTAGTCGCCTTGGCCTTCCCCTGTGACGATGCCCTCTGTTTCCCGGACTGTGAAGCCCTACTCTGACCGCCACTGGGCCCAGCCACTTGGTCATCTTGAACCAAGTGGCTGGGTCCACCCACCGCTTCCACCCCCGCTTCCTGCCCCCCTTCCTGCCCCCCTTCCTGCCCTGTTCCTCTCCCCCTCCCTCTACTCCCCCCTCTACCTGTCCCCTGCCTGGCCTCCATCTCCTCCCTAAACTAAACCCCAAATAATCAAAAAAAAGTGAGTGTGATGAAATGAAAGGGGGTCAAAATAAAGAACTAAAAAGACAAAAAAGGTGCTTAAAGTGTGAGGGATGTAAAAAAAAAAGAGGGTAAGGAGTATTTAAATAAACGAAAAGAATAAGACTAAAAGGAGGATATGTAAACTAAATGTAACTAGGGGATGGGTATGGGATGGGTATGGGGTATGGGATAAGAGTAAATGGGATGAAAGGGAATGGGACTACAAGGAATGGGGTATGGAGTGTAGTATGAGGGGGTAGGGGGTATGGAGTGTATGTAGTGTTATTGATAAGTGTATGTATGTATTGAATGTGTTTGCGTGTAAATGTGTTAAGTGTACAGATAAATCACTCGCTCGCTAACTAACACTACTTCTAATTCTCAATAACAAACACTCCCACTAACGCTCACTAACTACCACTAACTGACGCTCACACTAACAACTATCACTAATAACTCCCACTAACTCACTCACGCTCCCACTAACAGACTCTCTCCCACTCCCGCTAACTCCCACTAACTCACTCACTCTCTCACGCTAACACTACCAACTGACTATCTCACGCTAACACTACCAACTGACTCTCTCACGCTAACACTACCAACTGACTATCTCACGCTAACACACTCTCAAAAATTCGCAAAATCTCTATTCTTAAATCTCCAAAGACCCACCAGCAACACAGTCAAAGAAGCCCTGCTTGTGTGGTGCTTATATACCCTGTGTAAATGTTTAATGATGTCCCAATTTCCATTGTAATTAGTGTTCAGGTGTGCTTTATTAGCAATTAATATTATTGCAATGTGTATTAGGTGTGTTAATTTGCGCATGCTCATTTTGAGTTGGTATTTGTGGAATGTGTAGAATGCGATGATGTCATAGTGGTCGTTTTCTCTAACATTGTCCAATAGTATTCTTTTTAAATGTGAATTTGCGATGGTGTGTTCTTCGTGAAGTGTTGTATATGTATGTTTTTCATAATATATAATGATATTGAATGCGATTTTTTTTTTAGTGTATGTATATATTTTTTATTCCTTGTTGTTATTGTGCGATTTTCCGCATCTTAAAGTATATGCGTATTCCCCGTATAAATAGTATTAAAACTTCCCCCGCTTGTGAATGTGTAATGCTTGTGTGCTTTGTTGATTGATTGATGTTGTGACATTTGCGGCGTGTTATTGTTGTGCATGATGTGGTATGCGTCATATGACCGAGCTGTGCGTATTCTCGCGAGATCGAGTGTTAGGTAAAAAAAGCTATTTTTTGCCTTTCCCATTGATCTCTATGGGAGACTGTCTAACGCGGGCAGGATTACGCGTGTGACATACACGCGTTAGGAGCATCGTTAGATGGTCTTATATTAACTCTAAATACCGGAGTCAAACAATGACGTGCGTTAGACATAAAACACGCGTGGCGTTAACAGCCCATCTACCGCCGAACTCTAAATCTAGCCGTTAGTGTTTAATGTCCCTTTTAAAAGTGCCACTGGGAAATATTTAGTAAACAAGACTAACATTTAGTATTGAGGGGTTCCACATTTCTGTGGGGTTGGATGAGATCTTTGTCCATCTAAGATTTCATAAAGATTGTACAAAATGCCTGACTACAGCATTGTTTGTAGTGACTGCTAGAAATATGTAGTGACTGCTAGAAATATGTAGTGACTGCTAGAAATATGTAGTGACTGCTAGAAATATGTAGTGACTGCTAGAAATATGTAGTGACTGCTAGAAATATGTAGTGACTGCTAGAAATATGTAGTGACTGCTAGAAATATGTAGTGACTGCTAGAAATATGTAGTGACTGCTAGAAATATGTAGTAACTGCTAGAAATATGTAGTGACTGCTAGAAATATGTAGTGACTGCTAGAAATATGTAGTGACTGCTAGAAATATGTAGTGACTGCTAGAAATATGTAGTAACTGCTAGAAATATGTAGTGACTGCTAGAAATATGTAGTAATTGCTAGAAATATGTAGTGACTGCTAGAAATATGTAGTGACTGCTAGAAATATGTAGTGACTGCTAGAAATATGTAGTGACTGCTAGAAATATGTAGTGACTGCTAGAAATATGTAGTGACTGCTAGAAATATGTAGTAACTTCTAGAAAAATGTAGTAACTGCTAGAAATATGTAGTGACTGCTAGAAATATGTAGTGACTGCTAGAAATATGTAGTAACTGCTAGAAATATGTAGTGACTGCTAGAAATATGTAGTGACTGCTAGAAATATGTAGTGACTGCTAGAAATATGTAGTAACTGCTAGAAATATGTAGTGACTGCTAGAAATATGTAGTGACTGCTAGAAATATGTAGTGACTGCTAGAAATATGTAGTAACTGCTAGAAATATGTAGTGACTGCTAGAAATATGTAGTGACTGCTAGAAATATGTAGTAACTGCTAGAAATATGTAGTGACTGCTAGAAATATGTAGTGACTGCTAGAAATATGTAGTAACTGCTAGAAATATGTAGTGACTGCTAGAAATATGTAGTGACTGCTAGAAATATGTAGTGACTGCTAGAAATATGTAGTAACTGCTAGAAATATGTAGTGACTGCTAGAAATATGTAGTGACTGCTAGAAATATGTTATGTAAATAAATGATATTACAAAAATATTCCTAACAAAAGCAAAAATACATTAAAGGGACAGTAAAGTCAAAATTAAGCTTTCATGATTCCAAAAGAGCATGCAATTTTAAACAACTTTCCAATTTACTTATGTTATCAATTATGCCAAGTTCTCATGGCATTCTTTGTTAAAGAGTAATCATAGGTTAGCTTAGGAGCATGCACGTGTACATAGCCATAAGGCAAATATTCATAAATCAATGTTATATATATTTGCAAACTCTGCTGTCATAGAGGGTCTGAAGCATTATATGGCAGCTGTGTTTGTAACTATGCATAACATTATAAACATTGTTGCAAATACTGCTGCCAGTGCCAGATTGCTAAAGACATGTGCACGCTCTTCAGCTCACCTATGATTACCCTTTAGCAAAGGATACTAAGAGAACTAAGCAAAATTGGTAATAGAAGTATACAGGACAGTTGTTTAAAATGTCATGCTCAATCCAATCCAGATACGTTTAATTTTGACTTTACTGTCCCTTTAAACCACATTTTAAGTTACTTTGAGACATAGTTATAGACCAATGAATCAATATTTTGCCATTGTTCTTTAACTTAAATACATTGGAAGAATAAATGCATGGGACGATCTAACGCTAGTCGGGCATTTTATGCCTTACGTACAAAGCATTTTGTCTCCATCAAGATACTTCCAACAGTAAAAGCTGTTAGTGAACTGAATAAAAATGCACAAATACTAGAGGAGCATTTATCTGTAAGAAATATCTCATTATGGTGCACATTTTGAGTTATTTAGATAGTGAAAACCAAACTGCAATACAACAGTTGCTATTATAATTAGTAAATATGGAAAAGAGATTCCAGCTATGTGCATATTACAGCTTGTTAAATCTGAACTTCTTATTAAATAAAGGTCAAATGCTTCTTCTCTGGAAACTTGTATCTTCACCTAATTTGTCTTGCTATGAAAAACAAATAAGAGAAATCAGTACAATTGAATTGTAACATTTTATATAAATATAGATACATTTTAGCCAGAGCAAAAGCCAAAACTACTGCACCTGGTGTGTGATCCTCTATCAGATGAGCAAACACCTATACACCTGTGTGATCCTGTATGATATTAGCAAACATCTGTACACCTGTGCGATCCTGTATTAGATTAGCAAACATCTGTACACCTGTGTGATCCTGTATTAGATTAGCAAACACCTATACACCTGTGTGATCCTGTATTAGATTACCAAACATCTGTACACCTGTGTGATCCTGTATTAGATTAGCAAACACCTATACATCTGTGTGATCCTGTATTAGATGGGCAATCATCTATACACCTGTGTGATCCTGTATTAGATTTGCAAATATCCATACACCTGTATGATCCTGAATTAGATTAACAAACATCTATACACCTGTGTGATCCTGTATTAGATTACCAAACATCTGTACACCTGTGTGATCCTGTATTATATTTGCAGACGTCTATACAGATGTGTGCTCCTGAATTAGATTAGCAAACATCCATACATCTGTGTGATCCTGTATTAGATTAGCAAACATCCATACACCTGTATGATCCTGAATTCGATTAGCACACATCTTTACACCTGTGTGATCCTGTATAAGATTAGCAAACATCCACACACCTTTGTGATCCTTTATTAGATTAGCACACATCCATACACCTGTGTGATCCTGTATTAGATTAGTAGATACCTGTACACCTGTGTGATCCTGTATTAGATGAGCAAACATCTGTACTCCTGTGTGATCCTGTATTAGATGAGCAAACATCTGTACACCTGTGTGATCCTGTATTAGATGAGCAAACATCTTTACACCTGTGTGATCCTGTATTAGATTAGCAAACATCTGTACACCTGTGTGATCCTGTATTAGATTAGCAAACATCTATACACGGGTGTGATCCTTTATTAGATTAGCAAACACCTATACACCTGTGTGATCCTTTATTAGATAAGCAAACACCTATACACCTGTGTGATCCTGTATTAGATTAGCAAAGAGCTATACACCTGTGTGATCCTGTATTAGATTACTTTACATCAATACACATGTGTGATCCTGTATTAGATTAGCACACATATATACACCTGCATGATCATTTATTAGATTAGCACACATCTAAACACCTGTGTGATCCTGTATTAGATTAGCAAACATCCAAACACCTGTGTGATCTTGTATTAGATTAGCACACATCTATACATCTGTGTGATCCTGTATTCGATTAGCACACATCTATATACCGGTGTGATCCTGTATTAGATTAGCAAACATCCATACACCTGTGTGATCCTGTATTAGATTACCAAACATCTGTACACCTGTGTGATCCTGTATTAGATTAGCAAACACCTATACATCTGTGTGATCCTGTATTAGATGAGCAATCATCCATACACCTGTGTGATCCTGAATTAGATTAACAAACATCTATACACCTGTGTGATCCTGTATTAGATTACCAAACATCTGTACACCTGTGTGATCCTGTATTAGATTTGCAGACGTCTATACAGATGTGTGCTCCTGTATTAGATTAGCAAACATCCATACACCTGTGTGATCCTGTATTAGATTAGCAAACATCCATGCACCTGTATGATCCTGTATTCGATTAGCACACATCTTTACACCTGTGTGATCCTGTATAAGATTAGCAAACATCCACACACCTTTGTGATCCTTTATTAGATTAGCACACATCCATACACCTGTGTGATCCTGTATTAGATTAGTAGACACCTGTACACCTGTGTGATCCTGTATTAGATGAGCAAACATCTGTACTGCTGTGTGATCCTGTATTAGATGAGCAAACATCTGTACACCTGTGTGATCCTGTATTAGATGAGCAAACATCTGTACACCTGTGTGATCCTGTATTAGATTAGCAAACATCTGTACACCTGTGTGATGCTGTATTAGATTAGCAAACATCTGTACACCTGTGTGATCCTTTATTAGATTAGCAAACACCTATACACCTGTGTGATCCTGTATTAGATAAGCAAACACCTATATACCTGTGTGATCCTGTATTAGATAAGCAAACACCTATACACCTGTGTGATCCTGTATTAGATTAGCAAAGAGCTATACACCTGTGTGATCCTGTATTAGATTACTTTACATCAATACACATGTGTGATCCTGTATTAGATTAGCACACATATATACACCTGTATGATCATTTATTAGATTAGCACACATCTAAACACCTGTGTGATCCTGTATTCGATTAGCACACATCTATATACCGGTGTGATCCTGTATTAGATTAGCAAACATCCATACACCTGTGTGATCCTGTATTAGGTTACCACACATCTATACACCGGTGTGATTCTGTATTAGATTGGCAAACATCTATATACCTATGTAATCCTGTATTGGATTAGCAAACCTCAATACACATGTGATCCTGTATTAGATTAGCATACATCAGTACACCAGTGTGATCCTGTATTAGAAAACCCAGAACAAAGCGAAACAATAAGTATCAAGGAATAGAATTCTACCTAGGAAAATCAGAAAATAAAGTAAGCGCACGAGCTCTAAATTTGACACAGTAATAAGAATCTGACAAAAGTCTACCAACAAAAAAGTAGTTTTTGATTAATAGTTTTTTCCAAAAAAAATCTTGAATACCAAAAAAAAATTTTTATACCAGTTGAATTTTTATATTGGCAAGGTTTCCTAATGGGAATTTTCACAACGGCAATAAATGTCTACAATGGCAAAAGACTCAAAATAAGGCTGCGATTACTAACTAAGGTAACCTACAGTCGAATATATAGCCGTAATTCTAACTATGGACAGACTAATCAGACAGCCGTAAATTATATGGTCTTTTCCTTTGATGTACATAATCTGCAGGAAGGTAATAACAAAAAGCACTGTACATAAAATGCGAGTATTAGGAGTAACACACTTCATCCAGCCAATTAGATAGCCGCAAATCATATGCTCTTCTATTTTTTTGCATATATTCTGCAGGAAGGGAATCACTTACAATATTGTACCCCAGATGCGATTAATAGGCTTGACACAGCACATTAAGTCAAACGGATAACCCTAGAATATATGTTCCCCCCTTTAAAGCACACAATTGATTGAATAAAAGAATATAGCACATAGGAGTAATACAGCACATCAGTGCAATCGGATAACCGTTAATTAACTGAAAATTATATGTTCGCACTTTACAGTACACAATCAATTAGATGAAAAGAATATAGCACTAATACAACATATAACAATTAAAGCACCGTTTACAAGATGCGACCAACCGTAGTACCGCATTACATCAGGCTAATCGGATGGCCGTAAACTATATGTTTCTCTCCACTATAGCTACATTCCGAGTGGGAGGTAATAGCACACATCACTTTTCCCAAGATAGAAGTGACACATCACGGTAAAGAAAAAGCCAGTAAAAAAACATCTAGCAATAACACAGAAAGTGGGCCGTAACTCCTTCACACATAGTAAATTCTGAGCCAATAAGGCTCGGTACATGGTACACACCTCCATTTTGTTGAACCAATAAGAAAGGGATAACGTATGAACCAATGAAATAAGGGGAATATCGGAGATATTAGATTAGAAGTAAAAGAACCATTTAAGTTTACAATGTATTAATAAACAAGATATTATATTGCAAAATCAGACAATTTATCAAGTAGATACGAATGTATAATGGTAAAAAGTAGTTTGAGCCCAATGACCCGGAACTGCTAGAAATTCCATTCCGAGATCATGATACGGGTAATTTAAGTAGGGGTATTTAAAGACCCTGAAATTCACATTAAACCAGTCTTGAAAAAGGTCTATGTTTGACCGAAACGCGTTGACTGGTGAGTTGCATTCTAATTTATATATCTATTTGAAAAACCATCTGCACTATTATAATTTCTTTTGGCAGAAGGAATATATACCTGGGTGACGCTGGAGCTGAAAATTGTCTACTGAATTTGAAGCCCTATCCTCGCTACAGGCAATAATACTATACATAGACTGTTTATTCACAGAAGGAGAACTTTTTACCTGAATTTTTTACCTGGAGTACTTTATTACGAATTACTGATTATAACATTTCACAGTTTTGTTTGTTAATTTTTCGGCTGCAAGCATGCTGGTCACTAGTGACATTTGAGGAATGACTTTTATTTGATTTGCACTATTCACTGACTCACATGTGATATTTGGGAGACTATATAATTTTTTTTGTTACAAGTTGTGTCTCTTATTTATTATTTTTTTCATCGCTAATTTTTGGTGTTTTCATCGCTAATTTTTGTATTTTTGCATTTTTGGTTTAAACACCGTCTAGCAGAGTGTTTTCTTTTTTCACTTATTTTCTTATGTGGGATTGTTAAAGTAGCACATATCAAATCCCATTAGTTTTATTTCACTAACACAATCTTTTCCACCTTCACTTAATTAGTGTATATTTAGCACCAAGTTCCATCGTATTCCGCTAGCGGAGGACGATCACTGAACCCCGTGAGAGGTACAGTGGATCGGCCTTATCCCTTCAACCCACAGCCTACAAGGATAAAGTACAAGTTGGGGCTTCAACCCAATTAAACCTGTTTAGGAATTCTAGTTCCAGGTAGACACTAACGCTCTGGTTTAAGTGGGAGGGACTCTAGTAGGTACCCGCCGAGTTTTTATAAAAGTAACCTTTAACCGCATAATTGCGGTATACTATAGCGGGTAACACTGTAATAGGGTATTTGCTATTATTGTCTATTTGGAGCGCTTTTAAATTACCAAAATAGAATTACCAATAACCAGTCTGGTTTCAACTGTGTGATAACTATAGCAGGTGACACTGCGACAGGATCATTTTATTAACTGTTAAAATTGAGTGTTTTTAAATAACCGCATTGTCGTATTATCAGAGTGTTTTTTAACTAATCATATTTAAGTTACCTTAGCCGGTCCGGTTCTTATTGTATGATATCTATAGCAGGTGCCACTGTTATAGGATCGTTTTATCTTATTTTATTGTTTATTCTGAATGTCTTACCCAAACTGTCGAATATAATATGTGGATCCACAATCGACTGTAATTGAAGATAACCGACTATATGAACACGAATTTGTATAACATTTGTCCTAGGAACACCAGTTGTGTTTAAAGATTACTGTTGAAGGATTATTTTAACTGTTTAAGAATTGTTCATAAACAATCCTATAGGCCGTGCTTAAGGAGTTGTTCATAAACTATTCAACAATTTGAATAAAATACTTTATTTTACGAAGTTGTGAAGGAATTGGTTTCACATTTTGAACCCTGCCTGATAGCTGGCGCTTTGATATTTTCTAATTTTCCAATAACGTTTCTGACCACTAGGGGTCATCCATCAGAGCTAAGGGTTTTTCTAGTAGTAGGCGCTAAGTGATTTATTCTATTTTGATCCTGTATTAGATTATCAAACCTCTACACACCAGTGTGATCCTGTATTAGATTAGTAAACATCTGTACACCTGTGTGATCCTGTATTAGATGAGCAAACACCTAAACATCTGTGTGATCCTGTTTTAGATGAGCAAACATCTGTACACCTGTGTGATCCTGTATTAGATTAGCATACATCTATACACCTGTGTGATCCTGTATTAGATTAGCAAACACCTATATACCTGTGTGATCCTGTTTTACATTAGCAAACATCTGTACACCTGTGCGATCCTGTATTAGATTAGCAAACATTCATACACCTGTATGATCTTGTATTAGATTAGCAAACACCTATACACCTGTGTGATCCTGAATTAGATTAGGAAACACCTGTGTGATCCTATATTAGATGAGCAATCATCTATACACCTGTGTGATCCTGTATTAGATTAGCAAATATCCATACACCTGTGTGTTCCTGAATTAGCATCAATAGTCCATTCCTCCCGGTGGGGAAAAAAACAAACATACTCGTCCAGCATTTCAAATTGTTCCATAACAAGGATAGTAAACACTTTAAATGGACAATAATAGAAACAGTGGAAGCTGGGCGAAGGGGTGGGGACAGAAAATCCGTACTTGCAAAAAAAGAAGTCTTCTGGATCTTTAAGTTAAAGACAAGATACCCACAGGACTTAATTCAGCTTACGATCTCATTAATCATTGGATCTAAAACAGTTCAATTATATATAATGTGACATTGAAGACTTAGACTAAGCAAGGTTATATGTCCAAATAATTCCCACTTTTTTCAAAATTACACAGCAGGATTAACTGCCTATAGGTCCCTAAAGACAAAATCCTTTTGTTTAGAACAGCATAATAATGGTATCAATAATGAGAAGTATACAAATAGATTTTATTTTCAATATGAAAGGTGATATGAGTACATTATTGATATTAAGAATATGCAGTAGTTGCAACAAGAAGGAATCCTAAAATGAACAAAAATAAATATAAAAATAAAATTAATAAAAGGAACAAACATAGGATAATGAAATAGGTGATGTAGGAACCTTTAGGGTAATCAGAAGGGACAAGTATTTTAGTTAAGTATATACACCAGGACCCACTTAGGAGGAGTAAATTAGACACCATAAAGAGTACACTTTAGTTAAGTAAGCAAATATATACATAGATCAATTTAAGTATATCACACACTGAGCACTGATACACTCACTTACTACAGGTAGTGTTGATAGGTCTCTAACAGAATATATACAGAGACACCAAGTACACCAGTTAAGAAAGAGTTAAACTGGTCACAGCCTTTCAACCAATAGTTTGTTTATAACACCTTTTTAAGCCCAAGGTAAGGAGGGAGTAATTAAGCTATGACTACGGCATAACTGCTGAAACGCGTAAGCTTGCACACCAAGGAAGGGCTGTTACTTTTGTGACCTGTTTTACCGGATGAAAATAAAAGTTGTAATCTATTTACAATTGCGACTCCAGCATCTTTTTTCTCAGTTATCTGTTCCTGAATTAGATTAGCAAACATCTATACACCTGTGTGATCCTGTATTAGATTAGCAAACATCTATACACCTGTGTGATCCTGTATTAGATTAGCAAACATCCATACACCTGTATGATCCTGTATTAGATTAGCACACATCCATACACCTGTGTGATCCTGTATTAGATTAGCAAACATCTGTACTCCTGTGTGATCCTGTATTAGATTAGCAAACATCTATACACCTGTGTGATCCTGTATTAGATTAGCAAACATCCATAGACCTGTATGATCCTGTATTCAATTAGCACACATCTATACACCTGTGTGATCCTGTATTAGATTAGCAAACATCCATACACCTGTATGATCCTGTATTAGATTAGCACACATCCATACACCTGTGTGATCCTGTATTAAATTAGTGCAAATCTGTACACCTGTGTGATCCTGTATTAGATTAGCACACATCTATACACCTGTGTGATCCTGTATTACATTAGCAAACATCTGTACACCTGTGCGATCCTGTAGTAGAATAGCAAACATCCATACACCTGTGTGATCCCATATTAGATTAGCAAACATCCGTAACACCTGTGTGATCCTGTATTAGATTAGCAAACATCCATACACCTGTCTGATCCTGTATTCGATTAGCACAAATCTTTACACCTGTGTGATCCTGTATAAGATTAGCAAACATCCACACACCTGTGTGATCCTGTATTAGATTAGCACACATCCACACACCTGTGTGATCCTGTATTAGATGAGCAAACGTCTGTACACCTGTGTGATCCTGTATTAGATTAGCACACATATACACACCTGTGTGATCCTGTATTAGATTAACAAACATTTATACACCTGTGTGATCCTGTATTAGATTAACAAACATCTATACACCTGTTTGATCCTGTATTAGATTAACAATAATTTATACACCTGTGTGATCCTGTATTAGATTAACAAACATTTATACAACTGTGTGATCCTGTATTATATTAACAAACATCTATACACCTGTGTGATACCTGTATTAGATTAGTACACATCCATACACATGTGTGATCCTGTTTTAGATTAGTACACATCTATACACCTGTGTGATACCTGTATTAGATTAGCACACATCTATACACCTGTGTGAGACCTGTATTAGATTTGCACACATCTATACACCTGTGTGAGACATGTATTAGATTTGCACACATCTATACACCTGTGTGATCCTGTATTAGATTAGAAAACACCTAATACTGCTGGTGCAATGATAAATGCCAACAGCGTATGTTGTCGGCATTTATCAATGTGCAGCGGACATGATACGCTACATCAATTTATACATTAATAAATATACCCCTAGATTTTGTTTTTAGCCAGTTACCCTCTAACAATTTGAAACTTTTCTAAATTAAATAAAATGTGTTTAGCCTGTAGCCATATTTAAATTTACTAAAATAAAAAATAGAGATTTTTTTTCTTTTTTTATCATTTATGCATTTATTGATTTTATTACTATACATTCAGGGTTGCAATGTCCTGTTAGTTCTGCAGCTTCGTCCGGAATGACTGATCTTGTGTTTAATAGCAGCAGGTTACTATGCCCTGTGTCCTCTGTAATTGCTGGTTGATAGCAGCAAGACATTCAGGGTTACCACACCAGGAAGTCCATGCCCCTGCAGCTTCGGCTGGAATGACTGATTTCGCATTCATCAGCAGTAAGACATTGCGGTTGTGGTTGCGTGTAGTGCCACAATCAGTGCTCCCTTACCATATGAAGGCAGATACCATCTGTCCCCGGCTGAAGTCTTGGGACATTCAGAGTTATTTGTCTTGTGTCTCTTGTAGCTTCAGCTGGAATGGCTGATCTTGTGTTCAACAGCAGTGAGACAATTCAGGTTACCGTGTCTGGTCTGTGTCTTCTGTAGTGACTTAATGGCCAATCTTACTGTCATCTGCACCAACACATTCAGAGTTACTTTGTCTTGTGTCTCTTGTAGCTTCTGTTAGAATGACTGGTCTTGTCTTTAAATGGAGCAGGTTACTATGACCTTTGTCATCTGTAATGAATGGTTAAAAGCAGCAAGACATTCAGTATCACCACACCATGAATTCCATGCCCCTGCAGCTTCAGCTAGAATGGCTGATCTTGTGTTCAATAGCAGTGAGACAATTCAGCTTACCTTATCTGTGTCTTTTGCAGTGTCTTAATGGCCAATCTTACTATCATCAGCACCAGCACATTCAGTGTTACTTTGTCTTGTGTCTCTTGTAGCTTTTGTTGGTTTTGTGATCAACTGCAGCGGGTTACTATGCCCTGTGTCATCTTTAATGACTGGTTAACAGCAGCACCATGACTTCCATGCGCCTACTTTATGTATGTGTGTATATATATATATATATATAGGGGGAAGGAGAGAGGGAAGAAAGGGGAGGGATGAGGAAGAGGTAAAAAGGGAAGGAGAGAGAGGGAAGGGAAAAGAGGGAAGGAGAAATATATAGGAATCAATGGACATTGGCATAAAAGGGAGGGAAAGTTAGGGAAGGGGAAAGGTAAGGAAGAGGAAACAGTGAAGGAGAAAGAAGGAAGAGAAGAGGGGGAAGGAGAAATAGAGAAGGAGAAAGTAGAGGAGAAGAGAGAAGGTAATAACAGAAAGTAGACAATAGGGGTTTCGAGACAGGAAGGAGGGAGAGAAAAAACGGGGAGAGAGAAAAGAGGTAGAGAAAAAAGAGGGAGAGAAAATTGAGGAAGAAAGAATAGAATTAGAAAGAACAGAGGGACATAGAAAAGATGGAGAAAGAATTGAGGGGGAGAGAATAGAGGGGGAGAGAATAGAAGTTTTGAGATAAGAAGGAGAGAGAATAGAGGGACAGAATAAAGAAGGAGAGAGAAAAGAGGGAGATAAAAAAGAAGGAGAGAGAATAGAGGAAGAAAGAATAGAGTTAGAAAGAACAGAGGGACATATAATAGATGGAGAAAGAATAGAGGGGGAGAGAATAGAGGGGGAGAGAATAGAGGTCTTGAGAAAAGAAGGAGAGAGAATAGAGGGAGAGAAAAAAGAGGGGGAGAGAAACGATGGAGAAAGAATAGAGGGGGAGAGAAATTTAAAGGGAGAGAGAAAAGATGAAAAGAAAAGAGGGAGAGAGAAAGAAGAGTGAGATGATTGAGGTAAGGAGAGATGGGGCGGAATGAGGGAGAGGGGTGAGAGGGAGGTCTGTGGGGGAGGCATGATTATGGGGAGGAATGAGAGGAAGTAAAGGAAGCAGAAAATAATACCTATTTTCAGCATTACTGCAATCACTAGCCAAGCCTTGAACCACAAGCTAAGCTTAGAGTCTAAAGACAAGTGAAATGGCTAATCCAGCAATGTTTATACTACTGATAATTATGACATCATAGAACAGTGAAATGGCTGATCCAGCAAATGTTTATACTGCTGTCAATTATGACATCATAGACCAGTAAAATGGCTGATCCAGAAAATGTTTATACTACTGACAATTATGACATCATAGACCAGTGGAATGGCTGATCCAGCAAATGTTTATACTACTGACAATTATGACATCACAGACTACACTTACCTTAATGTTTATTGAAACAACTATGTGTCAGGGCATACACTGATATAATACTGGATATATCTGCTTAGACTGGAAAAAAAAAACTGTTTATGACTAAAAAAAAAAACATGTCTGTGAAAGGTTTGCATCTTGTTTAAAGGGAAAGTTAAAACCTTCGGCTAGATTACGAGTTTTGCGTTAAGCTGAAAAAGCAGCGTTAACAGGTCCTAAGGCTGCTTTTCCACTACCACTGCTATTACGAGTTTTGCAGGTTTAGGGGCACCGCAGACTTTTGGCCTTACCGCAAAACGACTTACGTAAACGCATTCTAAAGTCAGTAGTTATGAGTTTTACACTACAACGCCGTAGCATAAAACTCATAACTTAAGTGCTAAAAAGTACACTAACACCCATAAACTACCTATTAACCCCTAAACCGCCACACTCCCGCCTCGCAAACACTAGTTAAATATTATTAAAACCTAATCTGCCGCCCCTAACATTGCCGCCACATACATTATATATATTAACCCCTAATCTTCCGCCCCCAACGTCGCCAACACTATATTAAATTTATTAAGCCCTAAACCTAAGTCTAACCCTAACCCTAACACCCCCTAATTGAAATATAATTTAAATAAATCTAAATAAAATTACTATCATTAACTACATTATTCCTATTTAAAACTAAATACTTACCTATAAAATAAACCCTAAGCTAGCTACAATATAACTAATAGTTACATTGTATCTAGCTTAGGGTTTATTTTTATTTTACAGGCAAGTTTGTATTTATTTTAACTAGGTAGAATAGTTATTAGATAGTTATTAACTATTTAATAACTACCTAGCTAAAATGAAGACAAATTTACCTGTAAAATAAAACCTAACCTATGTTACACTAACACCTAACACTACACTACAATTAAATAAATTAACTAAATTAAATACAATTAAATACATTAAATTAGCTAGATCACAAAAACAAACACTAAATTACAGAAAATAAAAAACAAATTACAGATCTTTAAACTAATTACACCTAATCTAATAGCGCTATCAAAATAAAAAAGCCCCCCAAAATAAAAAAAACTCTAGCCTAAACTAAACTATCAATAGCCCTTATAGGGGCCTTTTGTGGGGCATTGCCCCAAAGTAATCAGCTCTTTTACCTGTAGAAAAATAATACAAACAACCCCCAACAGTAAAACCCACCACCCACACAACCAACCTCCCAAATGAAAAGCTAACTAAAAAACCTAAGCTCCCCATTGCCCTGAAAAGGGCATTTGGATGGGCATTGCCTTTAAAAGGGCATTTAGCTCTTTTGCAGCCCAAACCCCTAATCTAAAAAATAAACCCACCCAATACAACCTTAAAAAAATCCTAACACCAACCCGAAAAGATTTACTTACCGGGAGAAGTCTTCATCCAAGCGGCAAGATGTCCTCAACGAAGCCGGCAGAAGTGGTCCTCCAGATGGGCAGAAGTGGTCCTCCAGACGGGCAGAAGTCTTCATCCAGACGGCATCTTCTATCTTCATCCTTCCGGCGCAGAGCGGGTCCATCTTCAAGACATCCAACGCGGAGCATCCTCTTCAAACGACGGCTTCTTTGTAATGAATATGATTGGCTGATAGAATTCTATCAGCCAATCAGAATTAAGGTAGAAAAAATCCTATTGGCTGATGCAATCAGCCAATAGGATTGAGCTGGCATTCTATTGGCTGTTCCAATCAGCCAATAGAATGCAAGCTCAATCCTATTGGCTGATTGGATCAGCCATTAAGATTGAAGTTCAATCCTATTGACTGATCCAATCAGCCAATAGGATTTTTTCTACCTTAATTCCGATTGGCTGATAAAATGCTATAAGCCAATCAGAATCTAAGGGACGCCATCTTGGATGACGTCACTTAAAGAGATATTCATTACGAAGAAGCTGTCATTTGAAGAGGATGCTCCGCGTCGGATGTCTTGAAGATGGACCAGCTCCGCGCCAGAAGGATGAAGATAGAAGATGCCGTCTAGATGAAGACTTCTGCTTGTCTGGAGGACCACTTCTGCCCATCTGGAGGACCACTTCTGTCGGCTTCGTTGAGGACATCTTGCTGCTTGGATGAAGACTTCTCCCGGTAAGTGAATCTTCGGGGGTTAGTGTTAGGAATTTTTTAAGGGTGTATTGGGTGGGTTTATTTTTTCAATTAGGGGTTTGGGCTGCAAAAGAGCTAAATGCCCTTTTAAGGGCAATGCCCATCCAAATGTCCTTTTCAGGGCAAAGGGGAGCTTAGGTTTTTTAGTTAGCTTTTTATTTGGGTGGTTGGTTGTGTGGGTGGTGGGTTTAACTGTTGGGGGGCTTGTTTGTATTTTTTTTTTACAGGTAAAAGAGCTTATTACTTTGGGGCAATGCCCCGCAAAAGACCCTTTTAAGAGCTATTGATAGTTTAGTTTAGGCTAGGGTTTTTTTTTATTTTTGGGGGGCTTTTTTATTTTGATAGGGCTCTTAGATTAGGTGTAATTAGTTTAAATATCTGATAATTTATTTTTTTATTTTGTGTAATTTAGTGTTTGTTAGTTTTAGTCTAGTTTTAGTCTAGTTTTAGTCGATTGAATCTCCAGTAGATTTTAGTCGACTAAATCTCAAGTAGATTTTAGTCGACTAAAATCTAAGGGGTTTAGTTAAAGTGTAATGCATTATTTAAGCATTTCTCTAAAATTTGCAAACTGATTATATACTCCAGGAGTAAACATAACACATGGTAATATTTATGGTATTAAGGTTTAAACATGCAATACCGACACAGATTTAGCCGTTGTGATATGTAACATCTTTATTAAACTTAAACTTAAATAAAACCAAGTTTCATAAACAAACAGAAGTGCAACTTTAAAATATAAAAAAACAAAACTGTAAACTGTATTGGCTGTATTGAACATATTACCCAATATAAAAACTTTAACAGTTCTCTGTTAATAATTAAAACAAGTATCAAGTAACTCAACACAACAAAAAGCTTCTGCAGCTAGCACAGGCACAGCATAACTTAAACCCATACTCGTGGGTTATGCATATTTCTATAGGAAGAATCAATTGTTTGTTCACAGATTCGAAACATTTTCGTCAACGATATTAGCACTGCTCTAGAACTTCCAAACTCATTATATACTCCTGGAGTAAAGGTTTATTAACCTGTTTTTATTTATGGTATTAAGGTTTAAACATACAATACAGATTTAACAGATTTAACTGTTGTGGTATATAACGTGTTTATTTATCTTAAAATTTAATAAAATTAAGTTTCGTAAATTTTACAAAAGAGCAGTAATTGGATATGGATTGATTAAAACACCTTGCAGAAAATGTTTTTTTGTCAGCAAATTTTGATTTAGTTTTAGTCATAGTCTTTTGACTAAAATGTCATTTTGATTTAGTTTTAGTCATAGTCTTTTGACTAAAATGTAATTTTGATTTAGTTTTAGTCATAGTCTTTTGACTAAAATGTCATTTTAGTTTTAGTCGTATTTTAGTCATCAGAATCTGTTTAGTTTTATAGTCATTTTAGTCTAGTTTTAGTCGACGGACGAAATTAACACTGCTGCACCAATATCATATTTGACAGGAAAAAAGATTGTTTGTGGTAGAGAGTTATTGGCTTTGGTGCAAATCAGCTCAGAAAGTATAGCGATAAAACATAGAAAATAATAGTTTAATGATCCACGCCGCTATGTGAGTATTTTTAGACTGGATCAACAAAAGGAATATTTCTACATGGTCATATCAGATAATGGTAATTTTGATTAAATGTAATAATGCTATTAATAGTATCACATGTATATTTGTATAATGACTGTTAATAAAATTCAGCATCTACCTAATAGACTCACTATCTGAAATTAAAATTTGATGGTGATTGAGACGCTTTGTTTTTGTTTATTTCCTAAGGCCTAGATTTGGAGTTTGGCGGTAGCCGTGAAAACCAGCGTTAGAGGCTCCTAACGCTGGTTTTAGGCTACCGCCGGTATTTGGAGTCAGTCAAAAAAGGGTCTAACGCTCACTTTTCAGCCGCGACTTTTCCATACCGCAGATCCCCTTACGTCAATTGCGTATCCTATCTTTTCAATGGGATCTTTCTAACTCCGGTATTTAGAGTCGTGGCTGAAGTGAGCGTTAGAATTCTAACGACAAAACTCCAGCCGCAGAAAAAAGTCAGTAGTTAAGAGCTTTCTGGGCTAACGCCGGTTTATAAAGCTCTTAACTACTGTGCTCTAAAGTACACTAACACCCATAAACTACCTATGTACCCCTAAACCGAGGCCCCCCCACATCGCCGACACTCGATTAAATTTTTTTAACCCCTAATCTGCCTACCGCCACCTACCTTATCCTTATGTACCCCTAATCTGCTGCCCCTAACACCGCCGACCCCTATATTATATTTATTAACCCCTAACCTGCCCCCCACAACGTCGCCGCCAGCTACCTACAATAATTAACCCCTAATCTGCCGACCGCCCCCTACGTTATACTTATGTACCCCTAATCTGCTGCCCCTAACACCGCCGACCCCTATATTATATTTATTAACCCCTAATCTGCCCCCCACAACGTCGCCTCCACCTGCCTACACTTATTAACCCCTAATCTGCCGAGCGGACCACACCGCTAATATAATAAAGTTATTAACCCCTAATCCGCCTCACTAACCCTATAATAAATATTATTAACCCCTAATCTGCCCTCCCTAACATCGCTGACACCTAACTTCAAACATTAACCCCTGATCTGCTGACCGGAGCTCACCGCTATTCTAATAAATTTAAGGGGGGTTTGGGTTAGATTAGGGGTATGTGGGTGGTGGGTTGTAATGTTGGGGGGGTATTGTATGTGTTTTTTGTATTTATTTGTAGATATTGTATTTAATTAATGTATTGATAGTGTAGTGTTAGGTTTAATTGTAGGTAATTGTAGGTATTTTATTTAAATAATTTATTGATAGTGTAGTGTTAGGTTTAATTGTAACTTAGGTTAGGATTTATTTTACAGGTCATTTTGTAATTATTTTAACTATTTAATAGCTATTGTACCTGGTTAAAATAAATACAAAGTTACCTGTAAAATAAATATAAATCCTAAAATAGCTATAATATAATTATAATTTATATTGTAGCTATATTAGGATTTATTTTACAGGTAAGTATTTAGCTTTAAATAGGAATAATTTATTTAATAAGAGTTAATTTATTTCGTTAGATTTAAATTATATTTAATTTAGGGGGGTGTTAGTGTTAGGGTTAGACTTAGCTTTAGGGGTTAATACATTTATTAGAATAGTGGTGAGCTCCAGTCGGCAGATTAGGGGTTAATGTTTGAAGTTAGGTGTCGGCGATGTTAGGGAGGGCAGATTAGGGGTTAATACTATTTATTATAGGGTTAGTGAGGCGGATTAGGGGTTAATAACTTTATTATAATAGCGGTGCGGTCCGCTCGGCAGATTAGGGGTTAATAAGTGTAGGCAGGTGGAGGCGACGTTGTGGGGGGCAGATTAGGGGTTAATAAATATAATATAGGGGTCGGCGGTGTTAGGGACAGCAGATTAGGGGTACATAGGGGTGAAATCCTGATTCAATCAACATGGGTTGTTAAACGACCCAAGGCTGCAACCTTCTTCCAAAAACTTGATGGCAAGCAAGTATATGAATCTGTAGAACGGTAGAAGAAAAAAGAAGAGGGCGCCACAATAGTGCACAATCAGTATCCCAGAGCTGTAATGCAGATACTGCAATAGCACAGACGGTATGGATATACTCAAGATGCTGAGACTGTAAAATGGATCCTTGTAATATCATAAAAATTCAGCCGTGATGCCAAATATCATATAACAATAAAGCTTTAATAAAATGTGATCGTATCACACAACGCGTTTCAGGTGTGCACTAGCAAGCTAAAAATCACGACTTAAAAGCTAACCTCAGCATCTATTGCTGAGCAATGCGCATGCACACAAAAATCCTTGTAACCAATGGGGTGCCAGACAAATATCTTGAGGGTCCAAAGACTTATTAATACTGATATTGAAATAATTAGGGTGATACAAACGATTTTCACATATAAAATAATATAGGGATCAACGGAGCTGGTTGAAGCTGACAGCTACCACCACTGACAGGCAGATGTGTGTGCATACTACTAGTAAAAAACTTCAATATTATAGCCAAACAAGACTATAGATGATCATGCAAGATATTGATGATCAATATCATCAATGACAACAAACATAATAACTATCTGAGAGGAGCATCGTAAAACTACAATCATATAAAACAAGAGGAATCAGTACAATATAATAAAAAATGCATAAAATACATAAAAAAATAATATAAATGCATAAAAAGTGATAACATAGATATACATATTACGATCCTATCTGCATAAATAAAAAACAAAATAAAATGTGGGATATAACAAATATTATAACAAAATAGATTAAAATAGAATATGAATAAAAATACAATAAACTAAACGATTATTCCAGATGAGAGATCCTATGGAATATATGTGTCCTAATTGATATAGACCATATGCGGTCCAATGACATAAACAATAAAAGCTCATAATGACAACCAGTCACATATCTATCTCGTGGGGTTACTAAATATCCTACTATTATACCTATTTATAAAAGGGATGCGATCCTAATCTGCATAGTGTCGGACAGAGGAAGATGGTCTGAATATTACTTACACAAAAACTATGATATGTATAATTGGTCATATGCAAAGATAATAAATATCATAGTAATTATCTAGATATGATACAGGACAACCTAAATAAAAACAAATCACTGGGATGACTATGATGATAAAGTATATAATTTCACTAAACACCCTCTAATATAATATCCAGATCTATACCAAACTATTGGTAGAATGCCGAAATTGTACCACTAGAATATGATTTAGATCTATTTTAATTAAAGCTGCCATGTCAATATGTTCATTAAGACCATATGGATTGGTGGTTTTCATTTTCCAGATCCAATAGGTTTCTCTTTGTCTTTGTAAGAATCTATTTCTGCCCCATTTGGGGGTAATATACTCAATAGGGAAAATCTTAAAGATATCTGTTTGGCCTTCATGGTGTTTTACTCCATGACACGGTACATTGTGATTTACTAAGGTTTTTTTCTTCAGATTCCTAAGATGTTCATCCCACATCTTTTTTAGGGGTCTAGAGGTTCTTCGAATATATTGTATTCCACATTTGCATTCTAGTTAATACACCACATAAGCGGAATCACAAGTGAAATGTGATGTTATTTTGAATTCCTCTTTAGTTGAATAAGACTTAAAATTCCCTCTGTCACCTGTAGTGTAAGTGCATAAACCACAATTTGGTTTATTGCATCTAAAAAAAACTTTTTTTCCTAACAATAAGGACTTATTTTTAGGATAGCTAATTCCCAATTTAGTGCAATATTTCCTCATAACAACTTTACTCGGGGCCAATTTATTTTTTAAAGTGGGAGCCCTTCTAAAAGTGCAAACTGGAGACTCTTCTATTAGTATGGGATCTCCCTTTAATATGAACCAGTGTTTATGCAGTATATTTTTAATTTTATGGTGATTGTTATTGTATCATGTTATAAACCATAAATTATTTTTAGATTTATTTTCAGTAGAGACTCCTTCGAAATTTTGATTACTATCCTTGGTATTACATTTAAAAATTTTGGATCTATCTTTATTCCTTGCTTTACAATAGCTGTCCTCTACCAGTTCCAAGGGATATTTCCTCTCTAAAAAGTTTTTACTAACACATTACGTTTTAATGCACCAAAACCATGATTATTCAACTGATTCACAAAGATAATTTTCTAAACATATCTCATTATCTCTGATTCAACATTTGCCAAATGCCTTCCAGGACTGGGAGGCTTAGGCTGAATTATGGGTTTGTGGGCTGAGTCATGGGTGTTTTGTTGACAAAGCCATGACAGACAGGGCTGGAGTCACTGCCAGAGTGTGGGCATGGTTAAAAAAAGCATGGGCAGAGACCATGTGAGTTTGGGGAAATATTCATTCTTTTCACTTAACCCCTTTCGCTACCGGGAATTTCAGAGAAAAACTTGCCCAAAATACTGAAGATTTTTTAGCATTTTTGCTATCACTCCATTTAAACGGAAATAGAGCCTTATATTTTTTTTATTTACCTATCAAAACGAAATATTTTTTGTTTTAGTGGACAACTCAATGGGGCCGAATTATAAAGCTCCTAATGGAGCTTGATGCCTCGCTGGAAACAGACGTTATGAAGCAGCGGTCTAAAGACCGCTGCTCCATAACTTGTCCGCCTGCTCTGAGGCCGCGGACAGAAATCAACCCGATTGAATATGATCTGGTTGATTGACACCCCCTGCTAGTGGCCGATTGGCCGCAAATCTGCAGGGGGCGGGATTGCACCAGCAGTGCAGACAGCGTTAGAAAGTTGCTAATTGCAAATGCGCACCACACTTTTGAAATTCCCGGTACTGAAGGGGTTAATTAGTTGCCTGGTAAGGGTAATAGTATTTTAGCACAGGGATTACCCTCCCACCTGACACTTTGCACCTCCCTGATCCCTCCCAAACAGCTTTCTCCCCACAACCCACCCACACTCCTGATCACTATCTTAGATATTTTAAGACAGTCTGCCAGTGTGAAGTTTTAGTTTTGTTTTTTTAATTAATTTTTATTGATTGATTGATTTTCTGAAATGTAGGATCCCCCCTTACCCTTCTACCTCCCTGATTTCTCCCAAAGAGCTCTCTAAACCTAGTTTTATTTTTATATATTTTTATTTATTTATTAGTTTTCTGTAGTATAGCAGACCCCCCTTCCTGTGATTGCTACTGTAAGGCCCCCACACTAATTCCCCATTCTTTCTGAAGTGTAGCATCCCTTCCGTCTCTCTCCCTTCAAATTCGTTTCTGCAGTGTAGGGCCACACCCACTCCCTTCCCCCTCCACCGCTATGCCACCCACCTGCTGTCCTCTTTCCGTCCCGCACCTCCCACTGGAACTGAAGGAGATTGTTACAGACTGTGATACAGACCATGCTTTCTATTGAAAAGTATATACACATCTCAAGAAACTCAGCACTGCTTATTCCCAACCTCCCATATATTATTAGACTTTAATAATACATAATTGTAATTCTTCCTCTCAAACAAATGTGAACCCTTTTGACTCTCATTTGGAGAAAGTACTATATAATTTGCTATTATTATGTAGTATATAAAAATAAAAGATGATATGGGTAAATTATTGGGCAGGTAATGTTATCCCAGAGGTTTAGAAACTGCAAGCTACATAGCACCGGTTTAGTGTTTCAGCACAATATCAACAAAAATGTTGAAAGCGTGCAATTTACACTTGCCCATGGTTTATTCTCGCTTTACATGTATTTTATAGCAAATTAACACTTTGCCTGGGAGCTGTAAAACCCTGTCATTCTAGCCCTCGGAGAAAAACCAAATACAGATGATAAACTGAAGTACGCAGCTTCCCTGGGTCTTACCATATGAAAGTCCCTTAAAGGGCCGGTAAATACAGTAGACTTGCATAAACAATAAATACATGATAAAAAGACAACACAATAGCACTTAAGGCTGTGACACACTGCAAGCGATGCGGTGCGAGGGGAAACAGCTGCTTTGCACCGCGTCGCATCGCTTCTGAAGTTCAAATATTTCATCTTTGAGAGCTCAGCTACGCAACCTGACGCAGCAGAGTGCTCAAAGATGAAAAGGTAGGACACACATAGCACGCACAGCAGCCTCTACGCACTGTGCGCCGCTCTGCTTGCAGTGTGTCACAGCCTTTTGTCTGATCTTCAAATGTGTAGTAGATTTTTTTCTGACAAATTTCAAAGTGATGTCTATTTCCACTCCTCCTGCGTCATGTGACAGCCATCAGCCAATCACAAATGCATATAGGTATATTCTGTGAATTCTTGCATATGCTCAGTAGGAGCTGGTGACTCAAAATGTGTAAATATAAAAAGACTGAGCACATTTTGTTAATGGAAGTAAATTGGAAAGTTGTTTAAAATGAGGTGCTCTATCTGAATCATGAAAGTTTAATTTTGACTTGAGTGTCCCTTAAAAACACAAATAAAGTGACTTGATGAAAGTTTAATTTATGAACCCACATTTTGGTTATTTAAATTTAAATGTTATTATAAAGGAAGGTTGAAAGGTAAAATATCATCTTGTATTCCCTTCTTTTACTATGTCTTTTATTTCTTTAAAAGGATTAACATCATAGCCAGAGTTGTATTCCTGGAACACTCCCATTCTGCTCCTGATGAGGTTACAGCCAGTGCTTGGGGAATATGCAGGTATGCCTGCTTTGTTCATTAGAAGTATCCTTTTATGGAGTAGCGCAGAAGCACAACTTTCACTTTGTATCTATCACCTTTGCTGGGTTAAAATAAATGGTAAAATAAATGAATCTGTTTAAAAAAAATAGAACAATAAAAAAAAACTAGAATGTCCCTTTAAAAGGACAGTAAAGTCAAAATGAAACCTTCATGATTCAGAAGGAACATGCAAATTTAAGAGACTTTTTAATTTACTTCTATTATCAAATGTTGTTTGTTTAATAGGTATCCTTTTTTGAAGAGTAAAGAGGCATATATCTGCAGCTAGCTCCCAACAGTACATTGCTGCGCTTGAGCCTACTCAGGTATTCTCTTCAATTCAGGATACCAGGTACACAAAGCAAATTTGATAATAAAAATAGATTGGAACGTTGCACACTGTAGGCCAGATACAAGTGGAGTATTTAATGCTCCCAATCACGAGCTAAGTCCGCTAGAAGTAAGCTTATTGTGTGTGAACCAAAAATGGGCCGGCTCCTACGCTTTACATCCTTCTTTTTCATATAAAGATACCAAAAGAACAAAGAAAAATTGATAATAGGAGTAAATTAGAAAGTTGATTAAATTTGCTGCTCTATCTGAATCATGAGAAAAAAATTTGGGTTCAGTGTCCCTTTAAGTCGCACCAACCTGACATACGTTAAATTTGATTACACTCAAGCGAACACATTTACTTTCAACTTGTAATAAGCACGCTATTTCGGGCATGCACAAAATACCCCTTATAACTTGCATGCAACAGTTAGCATGCCACTCGTAATCCAGCTAGGGATGGGCAAATGTTTCTAAAAATTCGAAATTTAAAATAAATTTTTATACATTCGTTTGTTTGAATCGAATTTCGAAAATTTAACTAACATTCTAACATTCTATTTTCGAATTTTCGCTTTCGAATTTTTCAATAAAATTCGAAAATATTAGTTGGAATAATAGAATGTTTAGCTATGTATTCATTCTGTATTCATTCAATTTCGAAATGTAATATTCAAATTCAAATGTGACATTCAAATTTGAAATAGTATTTCTAGTCTACAACTGTGTTTAATAAATGTAATATTCGAATGCTACATTCAAATGTCACATTCAAATTTGAAATAGTATTTCTAGTCTTATACTGTGTTTTAAATATATTATTTGAATTTGAACGTGACATTTGAATTTGAATTAGTATTTCTAGTCTAATACTGTGTTTTTTAAATGTAATATTCAAATTCGAATGTGACATTCGAATTCGAATGTGACATTTGAATTCAAAATAGTATTTCTAGTTTACAACTGTATTTAATAAATGTGATATTCGATTCTAATGTGACATTCAAAATAGTATTTCTAGTCTAATACTGTGTTTTATAAATGTAATATTCAAATTCGAATGTGATATTTGATTTGAATGTGATATTCTATTTGAATGTGACATTCGAATTCGAAATAGTGTTTCTAGTCTACAATTATGTTTTATAAATGTATTATTCGAATTCGAATGTGACATTTGAATTCGAATGTGACATTCGAAAACTATAAATAACATTTGAAAATCGAATTTTTAAGAATATTTGTTCTTATCAACATTCTATTATGTAAATCGAATTTCTACAATAACATTTGTTCTAACATTCGAATTTGAATATAAACACATTTGCCCATCCCTAAATCCAGCCCTAAATCAGCAAAGGAGACCAGATACATGAAATCCCACTAGGTTTTTCAAGAGGTGTATATGTGAACTGTCCTTAATTTGCAAATCCTTGTAAATATTGCTAACAATATAACACTGACATCTGTTTTGGATACAGATATTTGGCAATGCAGTGCTTAATTGCTGGCATATGCTATGCTATGTATATACAATACTTTATTACTCCTTAAATCATAGAGATGTTTACTTTTACAGGAAAAATGTCCATAGATCGTTACCTTTTTGCATCTAGCAGATCCAACAGAAACTAATTTTTTGCGTCAGTCACATCTGACCTGGCTGCAAACTTGTGTTAAATCAGCCTCAATGAAAAGTTTACTGTAGATGCTCAATAAATGCTCAGTAGAGGCCAGAGTTGCAGGGTTTGTTTCTATAAATGTTTTTATGATCCCTCAGAGAACTGTTTACGCATTCTGTATAAGGAAAGTGGTAGCTGGAGATCTAACATTCATGGTAATGTACAGAAGGCGCAAGACAATTAGGCAACCTCAACAAAAGCAAAGCATGCAGCACCCGGTATTGTTAAAAAATGAATCAAATAAAAAGCATAGATTTATTAATAGCTATAAAAAGGTAAGGTGCATGTAAATAAATAGCAGAGCACAAAAATATAAGCGATATTGTGCATGTGTGGGGTCCCATTTACATCGCAACTTGGGAGCCCTCAATGACTGGATTATTCTGAGTATTAAGGAGGGTTTAGAGATCTGCTAAAATTCCATAATAATTTTAAGAAAATGGAGAAAATAGTTTGCATAAATAAAAAGAGAGAAGCGCTCTACCTGGGAATGAACAATAGCATAATAGCTTGTTCTATGGCTAGTTACCGCTTGTTCTATGGCTAGTTACCGCTTGTTCTATGGCTAGTTACTGCTTGTTCTATGGCTAGTTACCGCTTGTTCTATGGCTAGTTACCGCTTGTTCTGTGGCTAGTTACCGCTTGTTCTATGGCTAGTTACCGCTTGTTCTATGGCTAGTTACCGCTTGTTCTATGGCTAGTTACTGCTTGTTCTATGGCTAGTTACCGCTTGTTCTATGGCTAGTTACCGCTTGTTCTGTGGCTAGTTACAGCTTGTTCTGTGGCTAGTTACTGCTTGTTCTATGGCTAGTTACAGCTTGTTCTATGGCTAGTTACAGCTTGTACTATGGCTAGTTACTGCTTGTTCTATGGCTAGTTACCACTTGTTCTATGGCTAGTTACCACTTCTTCTAGGCTAGTTACTGCTTGTTCTATGGCTAGTTACCGCTTTTCTATGGCTAGTTACTGCTTGTTGTATGGCTAGTTACCGCTGGTTCTATGGCTAGTTATCGCTTTGTCTATGGCTAGTTACCGCTTGTTTTACGCTAGTTACTGCTTGTTCTATGGCTAGTTACCACTTGTTCTAGGCTAGTTACTGCTTGTTCTATGGCTAGTTACCACTTTTCTATGGCTAGTTACTGCTTGTTGTATGGCTAGTTACCGCTGGTTCTATGGCTAGTTATCGCTTTGTCTATGGCTAGTTACCGCTTGTTTTACGCTAGTTACTGCTTGTTCTATGGCTAGTTACCACCCAAGAAGCAGCCTCTTTTTGTTTAACATGTGCCTTTCACAGAGAAGAACTTTCCTGTATATTTGAAAATAGGTTATTTGAAAGTTCTCCTTGACACACAAACATCATATTTGTGGGGGGGGGGGGAGGGGGGATTATGGGTTTTATGAGCATTTTCCCATCACACCTTTATATCCCTTTAAGGTTTCATAAAGATTAAAGGGACAGTGAATTCAAAACTTTCATGATTTAGATATAGCATGCAATTTTAATAAACTTTCCAGTTTACATGTTATCAAATTAGCTTTGTTCTCTTGGTATATTTTATTAAAGAGTAAAACTAGGTAGGCTCATAAGAGCTGAGGAGTGTGCACGTGTCTCTATGGCAGCCGTTTTTTGCAACATTGTATAACAAAGCTACAAATAATGTTGCAAAACACTGCTGCCATAGAGTACTAAATACATGTGCACACTCCTGAGCTCTTAGAAGCCTACAAAGTTTTACTCTTCAATAAAAGATACCAAGAGAACAAAGCAATTTGATAACAGATGCAAAGTGGAAAGTTGTTTATAATTGCATGCTCTATCTGAATCATGAAAGTTGAACTTTGACTTTACTGTCCCTTTAAAAGAGACTGGAATTGCTATTTGAATACCATGCAAACAGCAACAAATCATTTAAAGCTTCAATCAGTTTATTAAAGTGCAGGGAAAAGAAGAAGGAGATTAAATAAAACACTATAATAATCTACTTAGTATAAGAAGGGGGAGTTATTATATTACACATGCAGATAGTGTTGTGCGTGTAGAGCACCCACAGTTTTTCCTTATATAGAAAACAGTGAGGTTCCATAGAAACATGTTTAAAAATACAGAGTGTCTGGAAAGCAGAGTTGTTTTTCTATTGCTTTTAAATATTGTGTAAACTATAAATACACTATATACAACTACAGACTGTGTAAACTATAACTACACTATATACAACTACAGACTGTGTAAATTATAACTGCACTATATACAACTACAGACTGTGTAAACTATAACTACACAATATACAACTACAGACTGTGTAAACTATAACTACACTATATACAACTATAGACTGTGTAAACCATAAATACACTATATACAACTACAGACTGTGTAAACTATAGCTACACTATATACAACTACAGACTGTGTAAGCTATAAATACACTATATACTACTACAGACTGTGTAAACTATCACTACACTATATACAACTACAGACTTTGTAAACTATAAATACACTATATACTACTACAGACTGTGTAAACTATAAATACACTATATACTACTACAGACTGTGTAAACTATAAATACACTATATACAACTACAGACTGTGTAAACTATAAATACACTATATACAACTACAGACTGTATAAACTATAACTACACTATATACAACTACAGACTGTGTAAACTATAACTACACTATATATAACTACAGACTGTGTAAACTATAACTACACTATATACAACTACAGACTGTAAACTATAACTACACTATATACAACTACAGACTGTGTAAACTGTAACTACACTATATACAACTACAGACTGTGTAAACTATAACTACACTATATACAACTACAGACTGTGTAAACTATAAATACGCTATATACAACTACAGATTGTGTAAACTATAAATACACTATATACAACTACAGACTGTGTAAACTATAACTGCACTATATACGACTACAGACTGTGTAAACTATAACTGCACTATATACGACTACAGACTGTGTAAACTATAACTACACTATATACAACTACAGACTGTGTTTGTTTCATTAGATCCACCCACTCCAATCCATCTCAAACACACACAATCGGCTAATCTGTACATAGCAGGAGATTTGCAGATGACAGTTCACCAAATGTAATGTATTTTATATTATTTTATTATTCAGTTATTCTGTTGTAAGGCACAGGAGACCTTTATGCCACAATATGCTAAGATAGACAGAGATATAGATAGATAGATAGATAGATAGATAGATAGATAGATAGATAGATAGATAGATAGACTCTCAGAGCAATGAGGTCATGGATCAGGAAGTCTGCCCTGCAAGAAATTGAACAGTTGTCCAGTATGTAATTAAGAGAGGGTAAATCAATGTTGTTCATAAATATGAGGGAATTGCTTTATTTATTAAATATATATTTATACTCTGTTTGTTATCTCACATCAGTTTTGTAGAGTTTTTAAATTCAAAGTACTCCTATTGCATTTGAAAAGTATTACTAAACATAATCATTGTGTGGTTGATCCAGTAAATTTACATTGTACTAACATCACCAGTACTGCTCACTGAGGAAACTGAATTCTGCATTCCAATCCATGAGAAAAATAAAGTGAGATAAACTTTTAGAAATACCCATGAATATATAAACAATAAATGTGAGGTACAGATAACATTACATCTATTTTTCTTGTGAAAATTGTGGGGAAAATTAAAAACAGCAAATATACGCAAGTAAAATGCTTCCTCTTCTGCAGACACCATAAATTGCAAAATGTAACTGTGGTCTGGATTTCAATCATTCGGTTACTGCAATCCTAGAACTACTGTACTGAAGTCACAGATTCATTAGCACCCTTGGTATACAATGCTGGTACATATCACAGTGTCTGAATTTCACAGCCTCTTGATTTCCTACTTCCCAATACATCAAATCTCGCGCATGAAACACCTCAAAGCAGTTAAAACAATTACACTCGCAACATCTTAAGAAACACTGTTAATTTACGTGTCTGTGAGTGTAAATATGTAAATGTCTGTTTTGTTAAAAAGACAGTAAAGTCAAAATTAAATTGTTATGATTCAGATAGAGCATGTGATTTTAAACAGCTTTTCAAATGACTTCAATAGTATACCATACAAGTTGTGACAATAGTATAATTTCATTCTCTCTTGAGCTAATTTTTGTGTGCTGTTAGTTTCGCCTCTTATTTTTTCCATATAATATAGAGATTTTATATACTCATATATATTTATATACTCATATATAGTTATATTATTTTTAGACCAATTTAAGCTGTATTTTCAGCGCCAGGGGTTTTTAGTATCTTAGATACTACTGTGTGTGTTTTTACATATATGACAGAACAAGGGGTTAACTATGGGCATTTATGGGAATTCTGGGTGTGTGAACAAGATTTCTCACCAAAACTTCTGCCAGATATAAAGAATTCGTGAAGACTCTGTTGCTCATGTGAATGATTATTTAAGCAACATGGAAGAAAGTTATAAAGATGTGCAAACGCTACAATACAAGCTTACGCATTTCAGCCGTAGCCTTACTCTTAGCCTGTTTAAAATACATTCACAGCTGTGTATTAGTAGGGGATTATGATGCTGTAATTGGTCTAAAAACAAATGGGGGCGTTACTTACACAATTAAACACAACCTAATAGAATTTTGATGTGTGTTAAAGAAAAAAGTCTCAGCTGCATATTGATAAGAAAATACCCTCAAACTAGGGGACCCTAGTCAAGGTCTAAATCAATTCTAGTGTACTAGATAGGCTACAGTGGGACAAAAAATACTGTTCATCAGAAACAATGTTATTCGTATAAAATACCTTCTAGTCAAGCATCCTGTAACTCCGATCTTTCACTATCTTCCAAAGGTCCACAAATCTTTGGAGGAGGGGAAGGGTCACCCTATAGTGAGTGACATTGGCTCACTATCTGAGAACTTCTCTCAGTGGCTGGACGGTATTCTCCAGCCTCTTGTCCAGAAACTGCCTAGCTATCTCAAAGACACTACCCATGTTTTGAATGTTCTTGAAAAAGTAACACGGAAGCCTGAGTACTTGTGGGTTACTGATGTGGTATCTTTATATTCTACAATTCCCTATACTGAAGGGGTAAAGGCCATCCACTACTTTTTAAATGAATATACCACTTTTACCATACCATTTCAAAGTTTGTGCTACAGGTAACACTTTTCTTGTTAACTCATAATTTTTTTGAGTTTGAAGGGCACTGTTTTCTTCAAAGACGTGGGACAACCATGGGGGCTAAATTTGCCCCATCCTACGCAAACTTATACTTAGGGTGGTGGGAACTGTCCCAGGTCTATGCACAACATAATCCTTTCATAGAAGACATTATTGTCTATCGATGATTTATAGATGATTTGCTCCTGGTATGGAAGGGCGGAACAGAGAGGATCCAGCAATTCGTGAATTGGATTAATGTCAATGATCTCAACTTGGCTTTTACTTTTGAGACCCATGCCAAGAGAATAATTATTTGGATATCACAATGAGGGGTCTCGATGATGGTAGAATTGAAACCATGAGTTATAGAAAGCCAATATCTGGCAATACTTTACTTCATGGTAAAAGTTGCAATCCACCTCATGTGCCCTATGCGATTGCCAAAGGTCAATTCATTTGATTAAAAAGAAATTGTTTGAATGAGTGCTCCTTTGTGGAACAATCTGAGGCTTTAGTAGGTCGCTTAAAACAACGTGGCTATAAAAACTCAGATATCAGAAAGGACCAAACTGAAGTAGAAATGATTGAGAGAAAAACACTCCTTACTACTAAGAAAAGGAGCAGATAGGTGGTTCTCTATAAAGGTGTGACGTTTGTGACCAACTACAGCTTTCAATATAAACAGGTGTGCGGTATTATCTGGAAACACTTTGGTTTACTGCGAGCGGATGATAAACTGGTAAATACAGTTGAGGATGGCCTCAGATGTTCATACAGGAGAGCCAGTACTATAGGCAATGTAGTATCTCCCTCTCAACTAAAAAATGACCAGAGAGAAATGAGCTCATGGCTAACCCATAGAGGCATGTTTAAATGTGGCCATAAGAAATTTAAGCCGTGTGTCTATGTGGAAATAGCCTCTTCTTTCACATCTACAGTCAATAGTAAGACCTATGACATTGAACAGTGCCTTAACTGTTCCTCTTCAAATGTCATCTACATGATTCAGTGCACCCAATGTAGGGTACAATACATAGGGCTTACTACAAGGGACATCAGGTCCCGTATATGAGAACATTTTAGCTCTATTAATGTAGAAAAAGGAACTACACCAATAGTGACACATTTTGCATCAATACATCAGAAAGATTTGTCTTTCTTTAGATGGAAGGCCATAGAACAGGTCCTCACCCCAAAAAGAGGTGGAGATAGGGAGAAACTCCTCTATAAAAGAGAGATGTATTGGATCTTTCACTTAGAAACCAGGTATCCAGGAGGGTTGAATTCCTAATATGATTTAATTAATTATTGGGAGTAACTAGCAGTCCCTCATTCAAATGTCTGTTTAACAGACTCTAGTCACCCTTATACCACATGTGACATGTTGATTGTAGTTGAGTACTTTCAGAGCGTTGTCCAACATTTGGGCAGTAAAATCTTTTGATAAAGGGTGGATTGTCTAGTTGGGAGCCAGTCTGTGTCATAATAATAAGAATATTTCACTGTGTATATTTCTTTTGTACCACCTGTGTATGGCGGTTAGCGCCCTCTTTCTATCACATTGGGGTATACTTATTGTTGATGTCGAATTTAACATCAATTTGACTTTGATATCAATATTATGGGTATCTCTAGAGTCCACCTTGTCTTTTAAATTTAGACCACAAAAAGTAAAATGTAACATATTGAATACAGGACAAGCTCCTGCAGAGCACTTTATCTATGTGTTAATGTGGCTTATAAATCCTAATTATTAAATACACACAGACAATTTTTCTCCCGGTAGTGGATTGGCCACTAGATGGCTTTATGATTATACAGTATTTATATTTATATTATAAACCACGCAAATTTTACAAGACTATGAGGATGTGTGCATTTATTTATATATCAAGTATGGATTTTTTACGAATAACATTGTTTCTGATGAACAATATGTTTTGTTCCACTGTAGCCTATCTAGTACACTAGAATTGATTTAGACCTTGACTAGGGTCCCCAGTTTGAGGGTATTTTCTTATCAATATGCAGCTGAGACTTTTTTCTTTAACACACATCAAAATTCTATTAGGTTGTGTTTAATTGTGTAAGTAACTCGCCATTTGTTTTTAGACCAATCACAGCATCATGATCCCCTACTAATACACAGCTGTGAGTGTATTTTAAACAGGCTAAGAGTAAGGCTATGGTCGAAACCCTTAAGCTTGTATTGTAGCGTTTGCACATCTTTATAACTTTCTTCCATGTTGCTTAAATAATTGTTTTTAATGATTGGACAATAAAGTTTTTGATATTTTAATCAGCTTTATTTTTTGGCCTCGAATTCCTGCATCCCTTTATACACTTTCATTTGCCAGCTATTTTTGGAATCTGTGAAGTGCCGGAACTTTTTGCCCTATGGGACCAAACAACCAATAGGTGGTGGTGGAGCTAGCGTCTACGTGTGACGTAGTGGACATCTGAGTTCGGCCATTGGATGAGAGCAAGCATCAGGAAATACAGGCAACGGGCGAACAGGCTATACATGCCCCATGGATATATACATGAGTTAGGTGCTGCCCAGGACCGCCGTTTATGCTGGATTTCCACAACGGATCATCGTCAGTAAGTACTGTTATTCAACATTAATGAAGAGCCCTGTATTTTATGTTTGCGGTTGAAGAAGTATTACAGTTTATCTTGTTTGTTTCCTTCAACCGCTCTGGGGCAGCGGTTTCACTGTATTGCTTAAAGAACTCTGCCTGAACATTACGGATAACACCAATTTTCCTACGTTTTACTAGAGGCTTGTCAGAGGCATAACAGTGTGGGAGAGTACAATTTGGGAACGTATTTTCATATTAGCATTGCTTATTGCTATAACCCCCACTATAAAGCAAAGGATTGTTCAAGTCAGTCTCTGCATGTAGTGAGACACGCACTTACACCACTAGTTTCTCTTGTCCCTATGGCAAGTACCCCTAACCTTTACAAAATATTATTATTTGTTGAGGGGTTCTGTAGGTTATTCACAAGTAAGCATCTTTACCTCTCCTCTTGTTGGCTCGTGTGAATGATCTAATTTTTTTACTATTTCAGAAAAGACAAGGTTTTCTCATTTAAATTTTTCTTTTTTTGTTTTACTTTCTCAAAGCTTTATTGGGTGTTTATGTTCGAGGTTTTCTAGAGGGTGTAAATGAGTTAGTTCTGGTAGAGTTTCCGTGTGTTTTTGGGATGCTGGTATGTTTGATGGTGTAATTAAATCTACACTGTGAATAACTTGCAGGAACAAATCTTTTTGTATTCCAAAATATTCAAGTTGTGATGCTGTGGTAAGTTTTTGTAGCAAGACACTAGATGTATTTATTAGTTATCTATACTTATTTGCAGCTGTCGGCTATTTTTAAAGATGATACAAAGATGCTTAATCAATTGATTTACAAAATGGTAAATAAATACATCAGAAAACAAGACGAGCTTCCTCGTCTATAGTTTTCACTGTGCTCTATATTGAATTGTGCACAAAATGCTGCGTAGAGAATAGAATGGTTCTAGCTAATAACCACAACGTTGCTTGAGCATCACTGAGGATAACAGTACACCAGTGCTGAAACATCTATAACATTGCTTTTGGAATATTTTAATGCACTGGGGCTTTTGCCTTCTTTATATGCTCCTTTCATGACAGTGATCCTCTCTGCAAAATTGTTATTGTTAATGAAAGTTCTGTCCCTCCTGTCTTTTTATTACTGCACCTGCTTCTGATTTTCTCATCTATTTCAGTTTTTACCTACACCCTCACACATGCAGCTACCAGCTTCCCATAACACTCTTCTCATCATCATTGCCACCTCTGCTAGCTTGGCACTGCCACCTCTGCTAACTTGGCATTGCCACCTCTGCAATCTTGGCACTGCCACCTCTGCTAGCTTGGCACTGCCACCTCTGCAATCTTGACACTGCCACCTCTGTGAGCTTGGCACTGCCACCTCTGCAAGCTTGGCACTGCTACCTCTGCTAGCTTGGCACTGCTACCTCTGCTAGCTTGGCTCTGCCACCTCTGCTACCTTGGCTCTGCCACCTCTGCTATATTGGCACTGCCACCTCTGCTAGCTTGGCACTGCCACCTCTGCAATCCAATCTTGGCACTGCCACCTCTGCTAGCTTGGCACTGCCACTTCTGCTAGCTTGGCACTGCCACCTCTGCTAGCCTGGCACTGCCACCTCTGCTAGCTTGGCACTGCCACCTCTGTGAGCTTGGCACTGCCATGTCTGCGAGCTTGGCACTGCTACCTCTGCTATCTTGGCACTGCTACCTCTGCTAGCTTGGCTATGCCACCTCTGCTATCTGGGCACTACCACCTCTGCTATCTTGGCACTGCTACCTCTGCTAGCTTGGCTCTGCCGCCTCTGCTAACTTGCCAATACCACATCTGCTATCTTTGCACTGCCACCTCTGCTAGCTTGGCACTGCTACCTCTGCTAGCTTGGTACTGCCACCTCTGCTAGCTTGGAACTGCTAAATCTGCTAGCTTGGCACTGCTACCTCTGCTAGATTGGCACTGCCACCTCTGCTAGCTTGGCACTGCAACCTCTGATAGCTTGGCACTGCCACCTCTGTTAGCTTGGCACTGCCACCTCTGATAGCTTTGCACTGCTACCTCTGCTAGCTTGGCACTGCTACATCTGCTAGCTTGGCACTGCTACATCTGCTAGATTGGCACTGCCACCTCTGCTAGCTTGGCACTGCCACCTCTGCTAGCTTGGCACTGCTACCTCTGCTAGATTGGCACTGCTACCTCTGCTAGCTTGGCTCTGCCACCTCTGCTAGCTTGGCACTGCTACATCTGCTAGCTTGGCACTGCTACCTCTGCTAGCTTGGCCCTGTCACCTCTGCTAGCTTGGCACTGCTACCTCTGCTAGATTGGCACTGCTACCTCTGCTAGCTTAGCTCTGCTACCTCTGTTAGGTTGGTACTGCCACCTATGCTAGCTTGGTACTGCCACCTCTGCTAGCTTGGCACTGCTACCTCTGCTAGATTGGTACTGCCACCTCTGCTAGCTTGGCACTGCCACCTCTGCTAGATTGGCACTGAAACCTCTGCTAGTTTGGCACTGCTACATCTGCTAGCTTGGCACTGCCACCTCGGATAGTTTGGCAGTGCCACCTCTGCTAGCTTGGCACTGCTACCTCTGCTAGCTTGGCACTGCTACCTCTGCTAGATTGGTACTGCCACCTCAGCTAGCTTGGTACTGCTACCTCTGCTAGCTTGTCACTGCTACCTCTGCTAGCTTGGCACTGCTACATCTGCTAGCTTGGCACTACCATCTCTGATATTTTGGCACTGCCACCTCTGCTAGCTTGACACTGCTACATCTGCTAGATTGGCAGTGCCACCTCTGATAGTTTGGCACTGCTACCTCTGCTAGCTTGGCTCTGCCACCTCTGCTAGCTTGGCACTGCTACCTCTGCTAGTTTGTCACTGCTACCTCTGCTAGCTTGGCTCTGCCACCTCTGCTAGCTTGGCACTGCTACCTCTGCTAGATTGGTACTGCCACCGCTGCTAGCTTAGCACTACCACCTCTGCTAGATTGGCACTGCCACCTCTGCTAGCTTGGCACTGCAACCTCTGCTAGCTTGACACTGTTACCTCTGCTAGCTTGGCACTGCCACCTCTGCTAGCTTGGCACTGTTACATCTGCTAGCTTGGCACTGCCACCTCTGATAGTTTGGCACTGCCATCTCTGCTAGCTTGGCACTGCCACCTCTGATAGTTTGGCACTGCCACCTCTGCTAGCTTGGCACTGCTACCTCTGCTAGCTTGGCACTGCTACATCTGCTAGATTGGTACTGCCACCTCTGTTAGCTTGGTACTGCTACCTTTGCTAGCTTGGCACTGCTACCTCTGCTAGCTTGGCACTGCTACATCTGCTAGCTTGGTACTGCCACCTCTGATAGTTTGGCACTGCCACCCCTGCTAGCTTGACACTGCTACATCTGCCAGATTGGTACTGCCACCTCTGCTAGCTTGTCACTGCTACATCTGCTAGATTGGCAGTGCCACCTCTGATAGTTTGGCACTGCTACCTCTGATAGATTGTCACTGCCACCTCTGATAGTTTGGCACTGCCACCTCTGATAGATTGGTACTGCTACCTCTGCTAGATTGGCACTGCCACCTCTGATAGTTTGGCACTGCTACCTCTGCTAGATTGGCACTGCTACCTCTGCTAGATTGGCCCTGCTACCTCTGCTAGATTGGCATTGCTACCTCTGATAGTTTGGCACTGCTACCTCTGATAGTTTGGCACTGCCACCTCTGATAGTTTGGCACTGCTACCTCTGCTAGCTTGGCACTGCTACCTCTGATATTTTGGCACTGCCACCTCTGATAGTTTGGCACTGCTACCTCTGCTAGCTTGGCACTGCTACATCTGCTAAATTGGCACTGCCACCTCCAACACAGTTTTCTTCAGCACATCACTCAGCGTTCTCATGCTCCCAGCTCAAACCATTACTGAGCTATCAGCTTGTACTCAGCCCTATTGTGTTACAGCTGAGTGATTCATTTCTGCTCAAGTTCCCATTATACTCACTAGACACAAAAAGCTTTTGCTGCTCATTATTGGTTGTCATAACTCCCCAATATACCTGTCATGGATTACTTCTGTAATTTCACTGCCTAAATTTACCACTAAATACAGTCAAATTAAATAATGACCGATACACAATAAAAAAAGACAATGCTATAGATCTTACTTTAAATTTGAAATGAGCAATAAAATATTTTCTGGTATATTTCATTTCACTGATGTTAAATCATTTAATAATTTCACTATTGCATGCAGAGAACTATATGGTCAAACAAAGTCCTTTAGAAAACCTTATCAAATTATCAAATTATTTATTTGAAAAAAATCTCTATAGATGCTCTCACAGTCAGACTTTTTCATTATACAGGGAGTGCAGAATTATTAGGCAAGTTGTATTTTTGAGGATTAATTTTATTATTGAACAACAACCATGTTCTCAATGAACCCAAAAAACTCATTAATATCAAAGCTGAATAGTTTTGGAAGTAGTTTTCAGTTTGTTTTTAGTTATAGGTATTTTAGGGGGATATCTGTGTGTGCAGGTGACTATTACTGTGCATAATTATTAGGCAACTTAACAAAAAACAAATATATACCCATTTCAATTATTTATTTTTACCAGTGAAACCAATATAACATCTCAACATTCACAAATATACATTTCTGACATTCAAAAACAAAACAAAAACAAATCAGTGACCAATATAGCCACCTTTCTTTGCAAGGACACTCAAAAGCCTGCCATCCATGGATTCTGTCAGTGTTTTGATCTGTTCACCATCAACATTGCGTGCATCAGCAACCACAGCCTCCCAGACACTGTTCAGAGAGGTGTACTGTTTTCCCTCCTTGTAAATCTCACATTTGATGATGGACCACAGGTTCTCAATGGGGTTCAGATCAGGTGAACAAGGAGGCCATGTCGTTAGATTTTCTTCTTTTATACCCTTTCTTGCCAACCACGCTGTGGAGTACTTGGTCGCGTGTGATGGAGCATTGTCCTGCATGAAAATCATGTTTTTCTTGAAGGATGCAGACTTCTTCCTGTACCACTGCTTGAAGAAGGTGTCTTCCAGAAACTGGCAGTAGGACTGGGAGTTGAGCTTGACTTCATCCTCAATCCGAAAAGGCCCCACAAGCTCATCTTTGATGATACCAGCCCAAACCAGTACTCCACCTCCATCTTGCTGGCGTCTGAGTCGGACTGGAGCTCTCTGCCCTTTACCAATCCAGCCACGGGCCCATCCATCTGGCCCATCAAGACTCACTCTCATTTCATCAGTCCATAAAACCTTAGAAAAATCAGTCTTGAGATATTTCTTGGCCCAGTCTTGACGTTTCAGCTTGTGTGTCTTGTTCAGTGGTGGTCATCTTTCAGCCTTTCTTACCTTGGCCATGTCTCTGAGTATTGCACACCTTGTGCTTTTGGGCACTCCAGTGATGTTGCAGCTCTGAAATATGGCCAAACTGGTGGCAAGTGGCATCTTGGCAGCTGCACGCTTGACTTTTCTCAGTTTATGGGCAGTTATTTTGCGCCTTGGTTTTTCCACACGCTTCTTGCGACCCTGTTGACTATTTGAATGAAACGCTTGATTGTTCGATGATCACGCTTCAGAAGCTTTGCAATTTTAAGAGTGCTGCATCCCTCTGCAAGATATCTCACTATTTTTGACTTTTCTGAGCCTGTCAAGTCCTTCTTTTGACCCATTTTGCCAAAGGAAAGGAAGTTGCCTAATAATTATGCACACCTGATATAGGGTGTTGATGTCATTAGACCACACCCCTTCTCATTACAGAGATGCACATAACCTAATATGCTTAATTGGTAGTAGGCTTTCGAGCCTATACAGCTTGGAGTAAGACAACATGCATAAAGAGGATGATGTGGTCAAAATACTCATTTGCCTAATAATTCTGCACTCCCTGTATGTATATATATTTATCTTTTAATATGTGTATATACGATTAGTGTATAAAATATAGTAATTGGGCTTATCCTACTACAAGATGTTTCACAAATACCTTTAATTCCTTTGTGTGTACATTTGTATTTACCTTGCAAACCTCATCCCAGCTGTCTCTGGAAGAACTAATAGGAATTCCAATCAGAGAGAAAGAGGGAAGGACATGACTCTTCCCTGCTTGATGAGCACATTTTTTCTTTAGTGAAACATTGAACTTTTTTTAAAACAACTTTAAAATAACTAAACTAGACACACATGAACGCCTGTTTTTTAATATCAAGATCCAGGGCTTCCATACTTTCGGCTAGTTTACGAGTTTTGCGTTAGAGGCTATGTGGTGCTAACAAGCAGTTTATGCTCACCGCTCACTTACAGAATTCTATCAGCCAATCGGAATTGAAGGGACGCCATCTTGGATGACGTCACTTAAAGGTACCTTCATTAAATAAGAAGACTTCGGATGAACAAGATTCTCCGCGTCGGATGTCTTGAAGATGGACCCGCTCCGCGCCGGATGGTTGAAGATAGAAGATGCCGTGTGGATGAAGACTTCTGCCCGTCTGGAGGACCACTTCGCCCGGCTTAGATGAAGACTTCTCCTGGCTTCGTTGAGGACTTCAGCCCGGTTGGATGGTGTTAGGTTTTTTTAAGGGGGTATTGGGTGGGTTTTAGAGTAGGGTTGGTTGTGTGGGTGGTGGGTTTTAATGTTGGGGGGGGATTTGTAATTTTTTTTACAGGTAAAAGAGCTGATTACTTTGGGGCAATGCCCCTCAAAAGGCCCTTTTAAGGGCTATTTGTAATTTAGTGTAGGGTAGTGCTTTTTTTATTTTGGGGGGGCTTTTTTATTTTGTTAGGGGGATTAGATTAGGTGTAATTAGTTTTAAAATCTTGTAATTTGTTTATTATTTTCTGTAATTTAGTGTTTGTATTTTTTTGTACTTTAGCTAATTTTATTTAATTGTATTTAATTTAGAGAATTAATTTAATTATAGTATAGTGTTAGGTGTTAGTGTAACTTAGGTTTTATTTTACAGGTAAATTTGTCTTTATTTTAGCTAGGTAGTTTATTAAATAATTAATAACTATTTAGTAACTATTCTACCTAGTTAAAATAAATACAAACTTGCCTGTAAAATAAAAATAAACCCTAAGCTAGATACAATATAACTATTAGTTATATTGTATATAGTTATATTGTAGCTAGATTAGTTTTTATTTTACAGTTAAGTATTTAGTTTTAAATAGGAATAATTTAGTTAATTATAGTAATTTTTATTTAGATTTCTTTTAATTATATTTAAGTTAGGGGGTGTTAGGGTTAGGGTTAGACTTAGATTTAGGGGTTAATAACTTTAATAAAGTGGCGGCGACGTTGGGGGCGGCAGATTAGGGGTTAATAAATGTAGGTAGGTGGCGGCAATGTTAGGGCCGGCAGATTAGGGGTTAAAAATATTTAACTAGTGTTTGCGATGCGGGAGTGCAGCGGTTTAGGGGTTAATATATTTATTATAGTGGTGGCGATGTCCGGTTCGGCAGATTAGGGGTTAAAATATTTATTTTAGTGTTTGCAATGTGGGGGGGGCCTCGGTTTAGGAGTTAATAGATAGTTTATGGGTGTTAGTGTACTTTTTAGCACTTTAGTTAAGAGTTTTATGCTACGGCGTTGTAGTGTAAACTCTTAACTACTGACTTTAAAATGCGGTACCAGTCTTGACAGGAGAGGGTCTTCCACTCACTTTTTGGCAGACTCGTAATACTGGCGCTATGCAAGTCCCTTTGAAAAAAGAGGATACGCAATTTACGTGAGTGGTTTTGCGGTATTTCCAAGTCTGGCCAAAAAAGTGAGCGGTACACCTGTACCTTCAAGACTCGTAATACCAGCGGGCGTTAAAAAGCAGCGTTAGGACCGGCCAACGCTGCTTTTTAAGCCTAATGCAAAACTCGTAATCGAGGTGTTTGTTTTTAAAGTGATTGCAAAGTTTAAAGAACTAGTGCTCAGTTACAGTATCTAAAAATAATCTTAAAAACAGGGGCACTTTAATTCATTAAACTTTACAAAGACGCTTTTTTTTTTTTTTAAATACTTACCATTGCGTTATGATAAACATAACGCCAATCCTCTGCCCGCATCTCCTTCTGTATTAAGCAGATCAATGACGGATCCGGCTTACTCCAATCCTTGTGTGCCCCCTTTGGCATCCAGCTCTTGGGGCAACGCAATGATTAGAGAAAACCGGATTTGTTTTTCGATCTGCTCAATACAGTAGAAGATGCGGCCTGAGGATCGGCAGTCTGTTTACCATAATGCAACGATAAGTATTTTTAAAAAGAAGCGTCTTTGTTAAATGAATTAAAGTGCCCCTGTTTTTTAGATTATTTTTAGATACTGTGCACTAATTCCTTAAACTTTACAATCCCTTTAACTCAGTGTGCATAGCCAGTTTAGCTTCAGTTTCTCATATCCTCCTTCATCCCCCTTCTTCCTTTGCATGGCGGGCTGAGACCACCGTGTCTGACAGCAACTCCATACTCACATAGTCACACAGTCTCACCCACTTCAGGTGCAATAGTCCTATTTTTGCTAAGGGGAGCTAAATAACCCCAGAGTCAGCCACACAGAAATATAAGCACCATGTGTTCCACATAGTGAGGGGTGATCACACCTCAGGATCTCTGACAGGCTTGCATTTAGTGTATTGCAGGAAGTGTCACTGACCATTACTAGAAGATCTCACTATCCCTCTAACAAAACTGTGCTTCAGCTCCTCCCTCCAGCAGCAGTGTTTACTAAAGCATTTCTGTTCTCTGTCCAGGGGGAACATAGTTCCTACAGCAAAAATAGTGCAGGAAATCTGTTCCCATGCGTTCCCCCTGGACTTGACCTCTGCATACAGATCTATAGCCAGTAATCTCACATACAGATATATAACCAGTAATATCACATACATATATATATATAAACAGAAATTTAACATACAGATATATAACCAGTAATCTTACATACAGATATACAGTATAATCAGAAATCTCACATACAGATATATAACCAGTAATCTTACATACAGATATATAACCAGTAATCTTACATACAGATATATAGCAAGTAACCTCACATAAAGATATATAGCCAGTAATCTCACATACAGATATATAACCAGTAATCTTACATATAGCTACATTGACAGTAATCTCACATACAGATATATAACAAGCAATCTAACATACAAATGTATAGCCAGTAATCTCACATACAGATATTTAATCAGTAATCTCACATACAGATATATAACCAGTAACATCACATACAGATATACAATCAGCAATCTCACATACAGATATATAGCCAGTAACCTCAAATACAGATATATTAACCAGTAATATCACATACAGATATATTAACCACTACTATCACATACAGATATTTAACCAACAATCTCACATACAGATTTATAGCCAGTAATGTCCCATACAGATATATAGTCAGTAATCTCACATACAGATATATAACAGCAATCTCGCATACAAATGTATAGCCAGTAATCTCACATACAGATGTTTAATCAGTAATCTCACATACAGATATATAACCAGTAACATCACATACTGATATAAAATCAGCAATCTCACATACAGATATATATCCAGTAATCTCACATAGAGATATATAGCCAGTAATCTCACATACAGATATATTAACCAGTAATATCACATACAGATATAATAACCACTACTTTCACATACAGATATTTAACCAACAATCTCACATACAGATTTATAGCCAGTAATCTCCCATACAGATATATAGCCAGTAATCTCACATACAGATATATAACAGCAATCTCACTTTCAGATATATCACCTGCAATGTTCCCTCTAATTTTTTTCATTCTGTTTTTTTTTTTTTTTTTTTTTTTATGTGTGTGGGCTTGATACCGCTTGTGTGCGGCATTGAGCATATATATATATATATATATATATACACAAATGTGTATGTGTGTGTGTGTGTGTATATATATATATATATATATATATATATACAGTACATATATATGCACACATAGCTAAGAAATACTGATTAAATAGACCCTTCATGCTACAACCTAATGTGCCCTATACCACCAAGTCCCTCTGTACATTCTGCACAATAGCTACAAGGAAAGGAACTCTACCTTTACTTGAGCATTAAAGGGACAGTATACTGTAAAATAGTTTTTCCCTTAATGTGTTTACAATTGCTTTTTTTACCAACTGCCGAGTAAAAAATGTATGAAAATTAGCTTTTTAAGGCTTATTTGTGTATATTAAAGCTCTGATTTTTTGTTTTGAAGCCACAACCTAATAAAATGGGTTGAGCTTGTAGATATAATCCGATCTCATTACTGTATCACATTGTGCAAATATACCTGCTTCTTTATCTTATATCTGTTCTTAAAACAATCACCAGTACTTTGAGAGAACAATGGAAAATCAACATTGTATTACCTTATCTCTGCTATATCCGACTGTGAGTGTAATTTCTTCTGCTGGCTGTGTTTACAAAGCTTATCTATAGCTGGTACGCGCAGCCACAAACTTTCCGAATAGGTGGGGATACCACATGCTAAATAAACAATTTCAAATGCCAATATAAGGGTAAAGGAGCTACTTGTAAACAATTTAATACACTCCAGCAGGTAAAGTGGATAATTGGGAACAAATTAAAGGGGAGAAAATTTTTGAGTAAACTGTCCCTTTAATGGAGAGCGAGTCAGACTCAGAGTCGGTCCCAGAATCTGAAGTGAATGCAGGGGATGGTTTGTTTGCAAAAATGCCACCTCCAAAGCAAGACTTTAAGTCGCTGCCCCAAGCGCAGAACAAGGCCTATACCGGGCCTTTTCACATATAGGCAGCTGGGGGTGATCAGGGCAGCACGGGCTTCTATGGCCCTCCTGGCATTTATGGTCCGCTCGGCTTTCACCCTCCTGGATACGGAACTCCACCCAACTAACCCAGTTATGGCACCGGATCCGCAAAATATCTAGCTAGCCAAAGCCCAACAGGATACGGTAGCTATGTCAACAGTCAAGGTTCGGGATCCTCTTTTTTAGTAGTGGGACTACAAATTCCTTTATTCTCTAGCGTTAATGCAATGTCTTTCATTCCTTCTGTGTTTTGCGCGGCCTGTGCGCTACACAGAGAGGGAAGGTGCGTGGCTGCGCTACCGTGCACCTTAAAGGGAACATTGACAGTGACATTTGAACAAATTTATTCAAAGAGTGAGTTACATTACCACACTTTTAATATTACACTAACACAATTTTATTATTACATTTTGGAGGGTGGTGGAGTTTAATTATGGAGTGGTTTTTGTTGTAGAAATCTGTATGGGCAGTTTGTGTGTGGAATGTTTATTTAATTATAAATTATACGATACACATGCTACAGGTACTCACTGACCTCAGGCTACTACACCATACATGACTACAAACCAATGTGCTACTGAACATGTCCCCACTTCATTTTTTTTTCTTTGCTTTTACTGAACACACTCAAAATATATAAATGTGGCCCTTATAACCTTTATATATCAGCAACCACCTCTTGTTTTGTCTCCAAATGAAAATAAAACACCTACTGGAAAATAAACTCTGTATCCTTGTCAAATATCGATATATACTGTATATAAATATAATTTTTTTAATGTTTTCTTATTAATAAAAGATATGGAAAAGATACCCTTTTTAAACATTTAATAACTTTGAAATTTGACTAATTTTTTTTAGTTTCAGTTAACTGATGGTACTCACAGTCCAAAGAAGCTTGTTCACTCAATTTAAAGTTAAAAGCACCTTAAAAAATGAGGTTTAAGGGACACTAAACCCAAATGTTTTCTTTAATGATTCAGATAAAGCAGCAATTTTAAGCAACTTTCTAATTTACTCCTATTATCAATTTTTCTTTGTTTTCTTGCTATCTTTATTTAAGCATCTTAAATCTTTTTAAGCATTTTAGGTTCAGCACCCTATATAGTGCTTGCTACATTTTTTTTAACTTGGTACAGGGAGTGCAGAATTATTAGGCAAATGAGTATTTTGACCACATCATCCTCTTTATGCATGTTGTCTTACTCCAAGCTGTATAGGCTCGAAAGCCTACTACCAATTAAGCATATTAGGTGATGTGCATCTTTGTAATGAGAAGGGGTGTGGTCTAATGACATCAACACCCTATATCAGGTGTGCATAATTATTAGGCAACTTCCTTTCCTTTGGCAAAATGGGTCAAAAGAAGGACTTGACAGGCTCAGAAAAGTCAAAAATAGTGAGATATCTTGCAGAGGGATGCAGCACTCTTAAAATTGCAAAGCTTCTGAAGCGTGATCATCGAACAATCAAGCGTTTCATTCAAAATAGTCAACAGGGTCGCAAGAAGCGTGTGGAAAAACCAAGGCGCAAAATAACTGCCCATGAACTGAGAAAAGTCAAGCGTGCAGCTGCCAAGATGCCACTTGCCACCAGTTTGGCCATATTTCAGAGCTGCAACATCACTGGAGTGCCCAAAAGCACAAGGTGTGCAATACTCAGAGACATGGCCAAGGTAAGAAAGGCTGAAAGACGACCACAACTGAACAAGACACACAAGCTGAAACGTCAAGACTGGGCCAAGAAATATCTCAAGACTGATTTTTCTAAGGTTTTATGGACTGATGAAATGAGAGTGAGTCTTGATGGGCCAGATGGATGGGCCCGTGGCTGGATTGGTAAAGGGCAGAGAGCTCCAGTCTGACTCAGACGCCAGCAAGGTGGAGGTGGAGTACTGGTTTGGGCTGGTATCATCAAAGATAAGCTTGTGGGGCCTTTTCGGGTTGAGGATGGAGTCAAGCTCAACTCCCAGTCCTACTGCCAGTTTCTGGAAGACACCTTCTTCAAGCAGTGGTACAGGAAGAAGTCTGCATCCTTCAAGAAAAACATGATTTTCATGCAGGACAATGCTCCATCACACGCGTCCAAGTACTCCACAGTGTGGCTGGCAAGAAAGGGTATAAAAGAAGAAAATCTAATGACATGGCCTCCTTGTTCACCTGATCTGAACCCCATTGAGAACCTGTGGTCCATCATCAAATGTGAGATTTACAAGGAGGGAAAACAGTACACCTCTCTGAACAGTGTATGGGAGGCTGTGGTTGCTGCTGCACACAATGTTGATGGTGAACAGATCAAAACACTGACAGAATCCATGGATGGCAGGCTTTTGAGTGTCCTTGCAAAGAAAGGTGGCTATATTGGTCACTGATTTGTTTTTGTTTTGTTTTTGAATGTCAGAAATGTATATTTGTGAATGTTGAGATGTTATATTGGTTTCACTGGTAAAAATAAATAATTGAAATGGGTATATATTTGTTTTTTGTTAAGTTGCCTAATAATTATGCACAGTAATAGTCACCTGCACACACAGATATCCCCCTAAAATAGCTAAAACTAAAAACAAACTAAAAACTACTTCCAAAAATATTCAGCTTTGATATTAATGAGTTTTTTGGGTTCATTGAGAACATGGTTGTTGTTCAATAATAAAATTAATCCTCAAAAATACAACTTGCCTAATAATTCTGCACTCCCTGTAGTTATTAAATAGTTAATAACTATTTAATAACTATTCTACCTAGTTAAAATAAATACAAAGTTGCCTGTAAAATAAAAATAAACCCTAAGCTAGCTACAGTGTAACTGGTCCGATGACACCTCCGTGAGGCGTGTGCTTGTCCCATGACATCACCAGTCAGGGGTGTTGTCTCCAAGAGGAGATCCTATTGGTCAGGATCGTTGAAAACGGAGTATAGCGGCCGCTATATTGTAGGTAAATAAAGTAACAATAATCCCCGCTCTTAGTGCAAACCAGCACGCAGGGTTAGACTTGTAGCTCCGTGGAGAGTTGCAGCTGAAAATCTCTTTCACAACCTCTTGCAGTCCTCGAGCTTTAAATGTTCAGTATCGGAACAGGCTTAACTTGAAACCATGTATTTTCCAGTGCAATCTTAGTGCTCTTATATAGAATAGCATAAAGCACAGGAGACTTGAGTTAAAACCTTGTACTTCTCAGCATAGTATTAGTATTCTTGTAGAAATAGCATAAAGTACAGGATAGCTGTGGCTTATCATCAACGCGTTTCTCCCTCTTACAGGGCTTTTTCAAGATGAGTTTACTCCAGTCACAGCTTCCTTTTAAACAGTACAAACTATTACCTATTGGATAGGTGGATCAATTAATTAAGTAGGTGTGTTCACTGTAGTAAATCTATTGGCAACAGTATTGGCAACTTGTTAACACAAATTTTTAAAAGATAACTCAGAGAGCAAAAAAAGGAAGTTAAACAGATACTCTTACATAGAGAGTTGTAGCGGAAAAAATGTATATATATACATATGTGACTATAATAATGCAACAGATGTATCGATATATGAACAGACATCTCTGAAATATCTGTATATATATGTGTCAGGTTCCATTTTGGAGATAAATATACATGCACTAAACAGTGAAGAAATGATAAAAATAACATTAAAAATTCTCTTTCTCTTTATAGTAATCAGTCCTCTTAGAGGAAGATACTGCATATATAAGTGTAGATATAAAATGATTGCGGATATTACCCGCTTACGTGCAAAATACATGAAAGAATATGCGTACATTTACGCTAAATACGTGTGATACCGTGTAGAGAGTGATTTAGATATATTTAAAGAAAATAGTGAAAGATATAGACCTAAATAGAAGGTCACACTAAAGAGTATGATTACTACACTTAGTGTGTATATACTAGATAAACAGTCCATATAGTGAAATAAATTCAGTGTTAGTAAAATGTGTAATAGACCCCTTCATAGTATGTCTATGGGTTCATAATATATAAACATATGAGCCTAAATAGCTTCCAAATTCCTTACTCAGGGGGGTTCTCATTATTTCAATCGTATGAGTGCACTTCATACCCACTCTAGGGGGTTAAAAAATGCTAACACATGTTTACATATATAATAGTATTTATTTGTAGTAAGAAAATATTCAGGGACTAACACATCAATCCAGAACAAATGGTGAGATGTCTAGTTCAGAATTCAGACCAGCTGGATACAAAGTATCATATTTGTATATAGATTCTGCCTCTTTTATGCGTAATAATTTATCTATGCTGCCTCCCCTCCAGTGGCACTTGACATGTTGGATTCCCCAAAATGTTAGATCCTTTCTTCTCCCTTTGTGTACTTCTTTGAAATGTATATAGAGTCTGGTATCCTCTTTGTCCTTCTCTATACATAAGAGGTGCTCTCTAATCCTATCTTTTAGCATCCTCTTAGTTTCCCCAAAATATAATAAATTACATGTGCATTGAAGTACGTATATAACCCCTTTTGTCGTGCTTCTTTTAGAGCTTCTCCATACACTTTGTTCTCTTAAAAACCCGTAATACCAGCGCTGTCTGTAAGTGAGTGGTGAGCTTAAACTGCTTGTTAGCACCGCACAGCTTCTAACGCAAAGCTCGTAACCTAGGTGTTTGTTTTGAATAAGAAGAGAGGCTGGCTGGTCTGTGACAAGGTGCTGACTGGCAAACAGAGGCTGGCTGGTCTATGACTAGGTTCAGGCTGGCAGAGAGAGGATGGCTGGTCTGTGACCAGGTTCTGGCTGGCAGACAGAGGCTGGCTGGTTTGTGATCAGGTGCTGGCGGGCAGAGAGAGGCTGGCTGGTTTGTGACCTGGTGCTGACTGGCAGAGAGAGGCTGGCTGGTTTGTGACCAGGTGCTGGCTGGCAGAGAGAGGCTAGCTGGTCTATGACTTGGTTCAGGCTGGCAGAGAGAGGCTGGCTGATCTGTGACCAGGTGCTGGCTGGCAGAGAGAAACTGGCTGGACTGTGACCAGGTACTGGCTGGCAGAGAGAGGCTGGCTGGTCTGTGACCAGGTGCTGGCTGGCAGAGAGAGGCTGGCTGATCTGTGACCAGGTGCTGGTTGTCAGAGAGGGGCTGGCTGGTCTATGACTAGGTTTAGGCTGGCAGAGAGAGGCTGGCTGGTCTGTGACCAGGTGCTGGCTGGCAGAGAGAGGCTGGCTGGTCTGTTACCAGGTGCTGGCTGGCAGAGAGAGGCTGGCTGGTCTGTGACCAGGTGTTGGCTGGCAGAGAGAGGCTGGCTGGTCTGTGATGAGGTGCTGACTGGCAGAGAGAGGCTGGTTGGTCTGTAACCAGGTGCTGGCTGGGAGAGAGAGGCTGGCTGGCCTGTGACCAAGTGCTGGCTGGCAGAGAGAGGCTGTCTGCTCTGTGACCAGGTGCTGGCTGGCAGAGAGAGGCTGGCTGGTCTGTAACCAGGTGCTGGCTGGGAGAGAGAGGCTGGCTGATCTATGACCAGGTGCTGGCTGGCAGAGAGAGGCTGGCTGGTCTGTGACCAGGTGCTGGCTGGCAGAGAGAGGCTGGCTGAACTGTAACCAGGTGCTGGCTGGGAGAGAGAGGCTGGCTGGCCTTTGACAAGGTGCTGGCTGGCAGAGAGAGGCTGGCTGGTCTGTGACCAGGTGCTGGCTGGCAGAGAGAGGCTGGCTGGTCTGTAACCAGGTGCTGGCTGGGAGAGAGAGTCTGGCTGCTCTGTGACCAGGTGCTGGCTGGCAGAGAGAGGCTGGCTGGTCTGTGACCAGGTGCTGGCTGGCAGAGAGAGGCTTTCTGGTCTTTGACCAGGTGCTGGTTAGCAGAGAGAGGCTGGCTGGTTTGTGACCAGGTGTTGGCTGGAAGAGAGAGGTTGGCTGGTCTGGGACAAGGTGCTGGCTGGCAGAGAGAGGCTGGTTGGTCAGTGACCAGGTGCTGGCTGGCAGAGAGAGGCTGGTTGGTCTGTGACCAGTTTCTGACTGGCAGAGAGAGGCTGGTTGGTCTGTAACCAGGTGCTGGTGGGCAGAGAGCGGCTGGCTGGTCTGTGACAAGGTGCTGGCAGGCAGAGAGAGGTTGGTTGGTCTGTGACCTGGTGCTGAATGGCAGAGAGAGGCTGGCTGGTCTGTGACCAGGTGCTGAATGGCAGAGAGAGGCTGGCTGGTCTGTGACCAGGTGCTGGATGGCAGAGAGAGGCTGGCTGGTCTGTGACCAGGTGCCGGTTGTCAGAGAGAGGCTGGCTGGTCTGTGACTAGGTTCAGGCTGGCAGAGAGAGGCTGGATGGTCTGTGACCAGGTGCTGGCTGTCAGAGAGAGGCTGGCTGGCCTGTGACCACGTGCTGGCTGGGAGAGAGAGGCTGGTTGGTCTGTGACCAGGTGCTGGCTGGGAGAGAGAGGCTGGCTGGCCTGTGACCAGGTGCTGGCTGGCAAAGAGAGGCTGGCTAGTCTGTGCCCAGATGCTGGCTGCAGAGAGAGGCTGGTTGGTCTTTGACCAGGTGCTGGCTGGCAGAGAGAGGCTGGCTGGTCTGTGACCAGGTGCTGGCTGGGAGAGAGAGGCTGGCTGGCCTGTGACCAGGTGCTGGCTGACAGAGAGAGGCTAGCTGGTCTGTGACTAGGTTCAGGCTGGCAGAGAGAGGCTGGCTGGTCTGTGACCAGGTGCTGGCTGGCAGAGAGAGACTAGCTGGTTTGTGACCCGGTGCTGGCTGGCAGGAGAGAGGCTTTCTGGTCTGTGACCAGGTGCTGGTTGGCAGAGAGAGGCTGGCTGGTTTGTGACCAGGTGTTGGCTGGAAGAGAGAGGTTGGCTGGTCTGGGACAAGGTGCTGGCTGGCAGAGAGAGGCTGGTTGGTCTGTGACCAGATGCTGGCTGGCAGAGAGAGGCTGGTTGGTCTGTGACCAGGTGCTGACTGGCAGAGAGCGGCTGGCTGGTCTGTGACCAGGTGCTGGCGGGCAGAGAAAGGCTGGTTCGTCTGTGACCAGGTGCTGGCTGGCAGAGAGAGCATGGCTGGTCTGTGACCAGGTGCTGGATGGCAGAGAGAGGCTGGTTGATCTTTGACCAGGTGCTGGCTAGCAGAGAGAGGCTGGTTGGTCTGTGACCAGGTGCTGGTTGTCAGAGAGAGGCTGGCTGGTCTGTGACTAGGTTCAGGCTGGGAGAAAGAGGCTGGTTGGTCTGTGACCAGGTGCTGGCTGGCATAGAGAGGCTGGCTAGTCTGTGACCAGGTGCGGGATGGCAGAGAGAGGCTTGCTAGTCTGTGACTAGGTGCTGGCTGGCCGAGAGCGGCTGGCTGGTCTGTTACCAGGTGCTGGCTGGCAGAGAGAGGCTGGTTGGTCTGTGACCAGGTGCTGGCTGGTAGAGAGAGGCTGGCTGATCTGTGACCAGGTGCTGGCTGGCAGAGAGAGGCTGGCTGGTCTGTGACCAGGTGCTGGCTGGGAGAGAGAGGCTGGCTGGCCTGTGACCAGGTGCTGGCTGGCAGAGAGAGGCTGGCTAGTCTGTGCCCAGATGCTGGCTGCAGAGAGAGGCTGGTTGGTTTGTGACCAGGTGCTGGCTGGCAGAGAGAGGCTGGCTGGTCTGTGACAAGGTGATGGCTGGCAGCTGGCAGAGAGAGGCGGTCTGGTCTGTGACCAGGTGCTGGTTGGCAGAGAGAGGCTGGCTGGTCTGGGACAAGGTGCTGGCTGGCCGAGAGAGGCTGGTTGGCCTGTGACCAGGTGCTGGCTGGCAGAGAAAGGCTGGTTGGTCTGTGACCAGGTGCTGGCTGGCAGAGAGAGGCTGTTTGGTCTGTGACCAGGTGCTGGTGGGCAGAGAGAGGCTGGTTGGTCTGTGGCCAGGTGCTGGTGGGCAGAGAGAGGCTGGTTGGTCTGTGACCAGGTGCTGACTGGCAGAAAGAGGCTGGCTGGTCTGTGACCAGTTGCTTGTTGGCAGAGAGAGGCCGGATGGTCTGTGACCAGATGCTGGCTGGCAAAGAGAGGCTTGCTTGTCTGTGACCAGGTGCTGACTGGCAGAGAGAGGATGGGTGGTCTGTGACAAAGTGCTGACTGGCAGAGAGAGGCTGGCTAGTATGTGGCCAGATGATGGCTAGCAGAGAGAGGCTGGTTGGTCTGTGACCAGGTGCCGGTTGTCAGAGAGAGGCTGGCTGGTCTGTGACTAGGTTCAGGCTGGCAGAGAGAGGCTGGATGGTCTGTGACCAGGTGCTGGCTGTCAGAGAGAGGCTGGCTGGTCTGTGACCACGTGCTGGCTGGGAGAGAGAGGCTGGTTGGTCTGTGACCAGGTGCTGGCTGGGAGAGAGAGGCTGGCTGGCCTGTGACCAGGTGCTGGCTGGCAAAGAGAGGCTGGCTAGTCTGTGCCCAGATGCTGGCTGCAGAGAGAGGCTGGTTGGTCTTTGACCAGGTGCTGGCTGGCAGAGAGAGGCTGGCTGGTCTGTGACCAGGTGCTGGCTGGGAGAGAGAGGCTGGCTGGCCTGTGACCAGGTGCTGGCTGACAGAGAGAGGCTAGCTGGTCTGTGACTAGGTTCAGGCTGGCAGAGAGAGGCTGGCTGGTCTGTGACCAGGTGCTGGCTGGCAGAGAGAGACTAGCTGGTTTGTGACCCAGTGCTGGCTGGCAGGAGAGAGGCTTTCTGGTCTGTGACCAGGTGCTGGTTGGCAGAGAGAGGCTGGCTGGTTTGTGACCAGGTGTTGGCTGGAAGAGAGAGGTTGGCTGGTCTGGGACAAGGTGCTGGCTGGCAGAGAGAGGCTGGTTGGTCTGTGACCACATGCTGGCTGGCAGAGAGAGGCTGGTTGGTCTGTGACCAGGTGCTGACTGGCAGAGAGCGGCTGGCTGGTCTGTGACCAGGTGCTGGCGGGCAGAGAAAGGCTGGTTCGTCTGTGACCAGGTGCTGGCTGGCAGAGAGAGCATGGCTGGTCTGTGACCAGGTGCTGGATGGCAGAGAGAGGCTGGTTGATCTTTGACCAGGTGCTGGCTAGCAGAGAGAGGCTGGTTGGTCTGTGACCAGGTGCTGGTTGTCAGAGAGAGGCTGGCTGGTCTGTGACTAGGTTCAGGCTGGGAGAAAGAGGCTGGTTGGTCTGTGACCAGGTGCTGGCTGGCATAGAGAGGCTGGCTAGTCTGTGACCAGGTGCGGGATGGCAGAGAGAGGCTTGCTAGTCTGTGACTAGGTGCTGGCTGGCCGAGAGCGGCTGGCTGGTCTGTTACCAGGTGCTGGCTGGCAGAGAGAGGCTGGTTGGTCTGTGACCAGGTGCTGGCTGGTAGAGAGAGGCTGGCTGATCTGTGACCAGGTGCTGGCTGGCAGAGAGAGGCTGGCTGGTCTGTGACCAGGTGCTGGCTGGGAGAGAGAGGCTGGCTAGTCTGTGCCCAGATGCTGGCTGCAGAGAGAGGCTGGTTGGTTTGTGACCAGGTGCTGGCTGGCAGAGAGAGGCTGGCTGGTCTGTGACAAGGTGATGGCTGGCAGCTGGCAGAGAGAGGCGGTCTGGTCTGTGACCAGGTGCTGGTTGGCAGAGAGAGGCTGGCTGGTCTGGGACAAGGTGCTGGCTGGCCGAGAGAGGCTGGTTGGCCTGTGACCAGGTGCTGGCTGGCAGAGAAAGGCTGGTTGGTCTGTGACCAGGTGCTGGCTGGCAGAGAGAGGCTGTTTGGTCTGTGACCAGGTGCTGGTGGGCAGAGAGAGGCTGGTTGGTCTGTGGCCAGGTGCTGGTGGGCAGAGAGAGGCTGGTTGGTCTGTGACCAGGTGCTGACTGGCAGAAAGAGGCTGGCTGGTCTGTGACCAGTTGCTTGCTGGCAGAGAGAGGCCGGATGGTCTGTGACCAGATGCTGGCTGGCAAAGAGAGGCTTGCTTGTCTGTGACCAGGTGCTGACTGGCAGAGAGAGGATGGGTGGTCTGTGACAAAGTGCTGGCTGGCAGAGAGAGGCTGGCTAGTATGTGGCCAGATGATGGCTGGCAGAGAGAGGCTGGCTGGTCTTTGACCAGATGCTGGCTAGCAGAGAGAGGCTGGCTGGTTTGTGACCAGGTGCTGGTTGTCAGAGCGAGGCTGGCTGGTCTTTGACCAGGTGCTGGCTAGCAGAGAGAGGCTGGCTGGTCTGTGACAAGGTGCTGGCTGGGAGAGAGAGGCTGGCTGGCCTGTGACCAGGCGCTGGCTGGCAGAGAGAGGCTGGTTGGTCTATGACCAGGTGCTGGCTGGGAAAGATAGGCTGGCTGGCCTGTGACCAGGTGCTGGCTGGCAGAGAGAGGCTGGTTGGTCTGTGACCAGGTGCTGGCTGGTAGAGAGAGGCTGGCTGGTCTGTGACCACGTGCTGGCTGGCAGAGTGAGGCTGGCTGGTCTGTGACCAGGTGCAGGCTGGGAGAGAGAGGCTGGCTGGCCTGTGACCAGGTGCTGGCTGGCAAAGAGAGGCTGGCTAGTCTGTGCCCAGATGCTGGCTGCAGAGAGAGGCTGGTTGGTCTTTGACCAGGTGCTGGCTGGCAGAGAGAGGCTGGTTGATCTGTGACAAGGTGCTGGCTGGCAGAGAGAGGGTGGTTGGTCTGTGACCAGGTGCTGACTGGCAGAGAGAGGCTTGCTGGTCTGTGACCAGTTGTCTGCTGGCAGAGAGAGGCTGGCTGGTCTGTGACCAGGTGCTGGTTGTCAGAGACAGGCTGGCTAGTCTGTGACCAGGTGCGGGCTGGCAGAGAGAGGCTGGCTGGTCTGTGACAAGGTGCTGGCTGGCAGAGAGAGGGTGGTTGGTCTGTGACCAGGTGCTGGCTGGTCTATAACCAGGTACTGGCTGGCAGAGAGAGGCTGGCTGGTCGTTGACCAGGTGCTGGCTAGTAGAGAGAGGCTGGCTGGTCTGTGCCCAGATGCTGGCTGCAGAGAGAGGCTGGTTGGTTTGTGACCAGGTGCTGGCTGGCAGAGAGAGGCTGGCTGGTCTGTGACAAGGTGATGGCTGGCAGCTGGCAGAGAGAGGCGGTCTGGTCTGTGACCAGGTGCTGGTTGGCAGAGAGAGGCTGGCTGGTCTGGGACAAGGTGCTGGCTGGCCGAGAGAGGCTGGTTGGCCTGTGACCAGGTGCTGGCTGGCAGAGAAAGGCTGGTTGGTCTGTGACCAGGTGCTGGCTGGCAGAGAGAGGCTGTTTGGTCTGTGACCAGGTGCTGGTGGGCAGAGAGAGGCTGGTTGGTCTGTGGCCAGGTGCTGGTGGGCAGAGAGAGGCTGGTTGGTCTGTGACCAGGTGCTGACTGGCAGAAAGAGGCTGGCTGGTCTGTGACCAGTTGCTTGCTGGCAGAGAGAGGCCGGATGGTCTGTGACCAGATGCTGGCTGGCAAAGAGAGGCTTGCTTGTCTGTGACCAGGTGCTGACTGGCAGAGAGAGGATGGGTGGTCTGTGACAAAGTGCTGGCTGGCAGAGAGAGGCTGGCTGGTCTTTGACCAGGTGCTGGCTAGCAGAGAGAGGCTCGCTGGTCTGTGACAAGGTGCTGGCTGGGAGAGAGAGGCTGGCTGGCCTGTGACCAGGTGCTGGCTGGCAGAGAGAGGCTGGTTGGTCTTTGACCAGATGCTGGCTAGCAGAGAGAGGCTGGCTGGTCTGTGACAAGGTGCTGGCTGGGAGAGAGAGGCTGGCTGGCCTGTGACCAGGTGCTGGCTGGCAGAGAGAGGCTGGTTGGTCTTTGACCAGATGCTGGCTAGCAGAGAGAGGCTGGCTGGTCTGTGACCAGGTGCTGGTTGTCAGAGCGAGGCTGGCTGGTCTTTGACCAGGTGCTGGCTAGCAGAGAGAGGCTGGCTGGTCTGTGACAAGGTGCTGACTGGGAGAGAGAGGCTGGCTGGCCTGTGACCAGGTGCTGGCTGGCAGAGAGAGGCTGGTTGGTCTATGACCATTTGCTGGCTGGTAGAGAGAGGCTGGCTGGTCTATAACCAGGTGCTCACTGGCAGAGAGAGGCTGGCTGGTCTGTGACCAGGTGCTGGCTGGGAAAGATAGGCTGGCTGGCCTGTGACCAGGTGCTGGCTGGCAAAGAGAGGCTGTTTGGTCTGTGACCAGATGCTGGCTAGCAGAGAGAGGCTGGCTGGTCTGTGACCAGGTGCTGGTTGTCAGAGCGAGGCTGGCTGGTCTTTGACCAGGTGCTGGCTAGCAGAGAGAGGCTGGCTGGTCTGTGACAAGGTGCTGGCTGGGAGAGAGAGGCTGGCTGGCCTGTGACCAGGTGCTGGCTGGCAGAGAGAGGCTGGTTGGTCTATGACCAGGTGCTGGCTGGTAGAGAGAGGCTGGCTGATCTATGACCAGGTGCTCACTGGCAGAGAGAGGCTGGCTGGTCTGTGACCAGGTGCTGGCTGGGAAAGATAGGCTGGCTGGCCTGTGACCAGGTGCTGGCTGGCAGAGAGAGGCTGGTTGGTCTGTGACCAGATGCTGGCTGGTAGAGAGAGGCTGGCTGGTCTGTGACCACGTGCTGGCTGGCAGAGTGAGGCTGGCTGGTCTGTGACCAGGTGCAGGCTGGGAGAGAGAGGCTGGCTGGCCTGTGACCAGGTGCTGGCTGGCAAAGAGAGGCTGGCTAGTCTGTGCCCAGATGCTGGCTGCAGAGAGAGGCTGGTTGGTCTTTGACCAGGTGCTGGCTGGCAGAGAGAGGCTGGTTGATCTGTGACAAGGTGCTGGCTGGCAGAGAGAGGGTGGTTGGTCTGTGACCAGGTGCTGACTGGCAGAGAGAGGCTTGCTGGTCTGTGACCAGTTGTCTGCTGGCAGAGAGAGGCTGGCTGGTCTGTGACCAGGTGCTGGTTGTCAGAGACAGGCTGGCTAGTCTGTGACCAGGTGCGGGCTGGCAGAGAGAGGCTGGCTGGTCTGTGACAAGGTGCTGGCTGGCAGAGAGAGGGTGGTTGGTCTGTGACCAGGTGCTGGCTGGTCTATAACCAGGTACTGGCTGGCAGAGAGAGGCTGGCTGGTCGTTGACCAGGTGCTGGCTAGTAGAGAGAGGCTGGCTGGTCTGTGACCAGGTGCTGGCTGGCAGAGAGAGGCGGTCTGGTCTGTGACCAGGTGCTGGTTGGCAGAGAGAGGCTGGCTGGTCTGGGACAAGGTGCTGGCTGGCAGAGAGAGGCTGGTTGGTCTGTGACCAGGTGCTGGCTGGCAGAGAGAGGCTGCTTTGTATGTGACCAGGTGCTGGCTGGCAGAGAGAGGCTGTTTGGTCTGTGACCAGGTGCTGGCTGGTAGAGAGAGGCTGGCTGGTCTGTAACCAGGTGCTGGCTGGCAGAGTGAGGCTGGCTGGTCTGTGACCAGGTGCTGGCTGGGAGAGAGAGGCTGGCTGGCCTGTGACCAGGTGCTGGCTGGCAAAGAGAGGCTGGCTAGTCTGTGCCCAGATGCTGGCTGCAGAGAGAGGCTGGTTGGTCTTTGACCAGGTGCTGGCTGGCAGAGAGAGGCTGGTTGATCTGTGACAAGGTGCTGGCTGGCAGAGAGAGGGTGGTTGGTCTGTGACCAGGTGCTGACTGGCAGAGAGAGGCTGGCTGGTCTGTGACCAGTTGCCTGCTGGCAGAGAGAGGCTGGCTGGTCTGTGACCAGGTACTGGTTGTCATAGACAGGCTGGCTAGTCTGTGACCAGGTGCAGGCTGGCATAGAGAGGCTGGCTGGTCTGTGACAAGGTGCTGGCTGGCAGAGAGAGGGTGGTTGGTCTGTGACCAGGTGCTGGCTGGTCTATAACCAGGTACTGGCTGGCAGAGAGAGGCTGGCTGGTCGCTGACCAGGTGCTGGCTAGTAGAGAGAGGCTGGCTGGTCTATTACCAGGTGCTGGCTGGCAGAGAGAGGCGGTCTGGTCTGTGACCAGGTGCTGGTTGGCAGAGAGAGGCTGGCTGGTCTGGGACAAGGTGCTGGCGGGCAGAGAGAGGCTGGCTGGTCTGTGACCAGGTGCTGGCTGGCAGAGAGAGGCTGGTTGGTCTGTGACCAGGTGCTGGCTGGCAGAGAGAGGCTGGCTGGTCTGTGACCAGGTGCTGGCTGGCAGAGTGAGGCTGGCTGGTCTGTGACCAGGTGCTGGCTGGGAGAGAGAGGCTGGCTGGCCTGTGACCAGGTGCTGGCTGGCAAAGAGAGGCTGGCTAGTCTGTGCCCAGATGCTGGCTGCAGAGAGAGGCTGGTTGGTCTTTGACCAGGTGCTGGCTGGCAGAGAGAGGCTGGTTGATCTGTGACAAGGTGCTGGCTGGCAGAGAGAGGGTGGTTGGTCTGTGACCAGGTGCTGACTGGCAGAGAGAGGCTGGCTGGTCTGTGACCAGTTGCCTGCTGGCAGAGAGAGGCTGGCTGGTTTGTGACCAGGTGCTGGTTGTCAGAGACAGGCTGGCTAGTCTGTGACCAGGTGCAGGCTGGCAGAGAGAGGCTGGCTGGTCTGTGACAAGGTGCTGGCTGGCAGAGAGAGGCTGGTTGATCTGTGACAAGGTGCTGGCTGGCAGAGAGAGGGTGGTTGGTCTGTGACCAGGTGCTGACTGGCAGAGAGAGGCTTGCTGGTCTGTGACCAGTTGTCTGCTGGCAGAGAGAGGCTGGCTGGTCTGTGACCAGGTGCTGGTTGTCAGAGACAGGCTGGCTAGTCTGTGACCAGGTGCGGGCTGGCAGAGAGAGGCTGGCTGGTCTGTGACAAGGTGCTGGCTGGCAGAGAGAGGGTGGTTGGTCTGTAACCAGGTGCTGGCTGGTCTATAACCAGGTACTGGCTGGCAGAGAGAGGCTGGCTGGTCGTTGACCAGGTGCTGGCTAGTAGAGAGAGGCTGGCTGGTCTGTGACCAGGTGCTGGCTGGCAGAGAGAGGCGGTCTGGTCTGTGACCAGGTGCTGGTTGGCAGAGAGAGGCTGGCTGGTCTGGGACAAGGTGCTGGCTGGCAGAGAGAGGCTGGTTGGTCTGTGACCAGGTGCTGGCTGGCAGAGAGAGGCTGCTTTGTCTGTGACCAGGTGCTGGCTGGCAGAGAGAGGCTGTTTGGTCTGTGACCAGGTGCTGGCTGGTAGAGAGAGGCTGGCTGGTCTGTGACCATGTGCTGGCTGGCAGAGTGAGGCTGGCTGGTCTGTGACCAGGTGCTGGCTGGGAGAGAGAGGCTGGCTGGCCTGTGACCAGGTGCTGGCTGGCAAAGAGAGGCTGGCTAGTCTGTGCCCAGATGCTGGCTGCAGAGAGAGGCTGGTTGGTCTTTGACCAGGTGCTGGCTGGCAGAGAGAGGCTGGTTGATCTGTGACAAGGTGCTGGCTGGCAGAGAGAGGGTGGTTGGTCTGTGACCAGGTGCTGGCTGGCAGAGAGAGGCTGGCTGGTCTGTGACCAGTTGCCTGCTGGCAGAGAGAGGCTGGCTGGTCTGTGACCAGGTACTGGTTGTCATAGACAGGCTGGCTAGTCTGTGACCAGGTGCAGGCTGGCATAGAGAGGCTGGCTGGTCTGTGACAAGGTGCTGGCTGGCAGAGAGAGGGTGGTTGGTCTGTGACCAGGTGCTGGCTGGTCTATAACCAGGTACTGGCTGGCAGAGAGAGGCTGGCTGGTCGCTGACCAGGTGCTGGCTAGTAGAGAGAGGCTGGCTGGTCTATTACCAGGTGCTGGCTGGCAGAGAGAGGCGGTCTGGTCTGTGACCAGGTGCTGGTTGGCAGAGAGAGGCTGGCTGGTCTGGGACAAGGTGCTGGCGGGCAGAGAGAGGCTGGCTGGTCTGTGACCAGGTGCTGGCTGGCAGAGAGAGGCTGGTTGGTCTGTGACCAGGTGCTGGCTGGTAGAGAGAGGCTGGCTGGTCTGTGACCAGGTGCTGGCTGGCAGAGTGAGGCTGGCTGGTCTGTGACCAGGTGCTGGCTGGGAGAGAGAGGCTGGCTGGCCTGTGACCAGGTGCTGGCTGGCAAAGAGAGGCTGGCTAGTCTGTGCCCAGATGCTGGCTGCAGAGAGAGGCTGGTTTGTCTTTGACCAGGTGCTGGCTGGCAGAGAGAGGCTGGTTGATCTGTGACAAGGTGCTGGCTGGCAGAGAGAGGGTGGTTGGTCTGTGACCAGGTGCTGACTGGCAGAGAGAGGCTGGCTGGTCTGTGACCAGTTGCCTGCTGGCAGAGAGAGGCTGGCTGGTTTGTGACCAGGTGCTGGTTGTCAGAGACAGGCTGGCTAGTCTGTGACCAGGTGCAGGCTGGCAGAGAGAGGCTGGCTGGTCTGTGACAAGGTGCTGGCTGGCAGAGAGAGGGTGGTTGGTCTGTGACCAGGTGCTGGCTGGTCTATAACCAGGTACTGGCTGGCAGAGAGAGGCTGGCTGGTCGCTGACCAGGTGCTGGCTAGTAGAGAGAGGCTGGCTGGTCTGTGACCAGGTGCTGGCTGGCAGAGAGAGGCGGTCTGGTCTGTGACCAGGTGCTGGTTGGCAGAGAGAGGCTGGCTGGTCTGGGACAAGGTGCTGGCTGGCAGAGAGAGGCTGGTTGGTCTGTGACCAGGTGCTGGCTGGCAGAGAGATGCTGCTTTGTCTGTGACCAGGTGCTGGCTGGCAGAGAGAGGCTGTTTGGTCTGTGACCAGGTGCTGGTGGGCAGAGAGAGGCTGGCTGGTCTGTGACCAGGTGCTGGCTGGCAGAGAGAGGCTGGCTGGTATGTGACAAGGTGCTGACTGGCAGAGAGAGGGTGGTTGGTCTGTGACCAGGTGCTGACTGGCAGAAAGAGGCTGGCTGGTCTGTGACCAGTTGCTTGCTGGCAGAGAGAGGCTGGCTGGTCTGTGACCAGGTGCTGGCTGGCAGAGAGAGGCTTTCTGGTCTTTGACTAGGTGCTGTTTAGCAGAGAGAGGCTTGCTGGTTTGTGACCAGGTGTTGGCTGGAAGAGAGAGGTTGGCTGGTCTGGGACAAGGTGCTGGCTGACAGAGGGAGGCTGGTTGGTCTGTGACCAGGTGCTGGATGGCAGAGAGAGGCTGGTTGGTCTGTGACCAGTTGCTGACTGGCAGAGAGAGGCTGGTTGGTCTGTAACCAGGTGCTGGTGGGCAGAGAGCGGCTGGCTGGTCTGTGACCAGGTGCTGGCGGGCAGAGAGAGGCTGGTTGGTCTGCGACCAGGTGCTGGATGGCAGAGAGAGGCTGGCTGGTCTGTGACCAGGTGCTGGATGGCAGAGAGAGGCTGGCTGGTCTTTTACCAGGTGCTGGCTGGCAGAGAGAGGCTGGTTGGTCTGTGACCAGGTGCTGGTTGTCAGAGAGAGGCTGGCTGGTCTGTGACTAGGTTCAGGCTGGCAGAGAGAGGCTGGCTGGTCTGTGACCAGCTGCTGGCTGGCAGAGAGAGGCTGGCTGGTCTGTGACCAGGTACTGGCTGGGAGAGAGAGGCTGGTTGGTCTGTGACCAGGTGCTGGCTGGCAAAGAGAGGCTGGCTGGTCTGTGACCAGGTGCTGGCTGGCAGAGAGAGGCTGGCTGGTCTGTAACCAGGTGCTGGCTGGGAGAGAGAGGCTGGCTGGCCTGTGACCAAGTGATGGCTGGCAGAGAGAGGCTGGCTGGTCTGTGACCAGGTGCTGGCTGGGAGAGAGAGGCTGGCTGGCCTGTGACCAGGTGCTGGTTGGCTGAGAGAGGCTGGCTGGTCTGTGACTAGGTTCAGGCTGGCAGAGAGAGGCTGGCTGGTCTGTGACCAGTTGCTGGCTGGCAGAGAGAGGTTAGCTGGTCTGTGACCCAGTGCTGGCTGGCAGAGAGAGGCTTTCTGGTCTGTGACCAGGTGCTGGTTGGCAGAGAGAGGCTGGCTGGTTTGTGACCAGGTGCTGGCTGGTGGACAGAGACTGGCTGGTTTGTGACCAGGTGCTGGCTGGTGGACAGAGACTGGCTGGTTTGTGACCAGGTGCTGGCTGGTGGACAGAGACTGGCTGGTTTGTGACCAGGTGCTGGCTGGTGGACAGAGACTGGCTGGTCTGTGACCAGGTGCTGGCTGGTGGAGAGAGGCTGGCTGGTCTGTGACCAGGTGCTGGCTGGTGGAGAGAGGCTGGCTAGTCTGTGACCAGATGCTGGCTGGCATAGAGAAGCTGGCTGGTCTGTAACCAGGTGTTGGCTGGCAGAGAGAGGCTGGCTGGTCTTTGACAAGTTGCTGGCAGGCAGAGAGTGGCTGGCTGGTTTGTGACCAGGTGCTGGCTGGTGGACAGAGGTTGTCTGGTTTGTGACCAGGTGCTGGCTGGTGGAGAGAGGCTGGCTGGTTTGTGACCAGGTGCTGGCTGGTGGACAGAGGTTGTCTGGTTTGTGACCAGGTGCTGGCTGGTGGAGAGAGGCTGGCTGGTTTGTGACCAGGTGCTGGCTGGTGGAGAAATGCTGGCTAGTCTGTGACCAGGTGCTGGCTGGTAGAGAGAGGCTGGCTGGTCTGTGACCAGGTGCTGGTTGGCAGAGAGAGGCTGGCTGGTCTGTAACCAGGATCAGTGAATGAAAGGCAGGCTGATAGAATCATTAGAACTTCGGGAATTTTTCAGTTGATGAAGCAGTACTATAATTATTCATCCCAAGCTCAGATATTAAAATATCAATTGTGTTGTCAAAAGTGAATAATTTGTCAGATGATTCTGTACCATCTTCTTCAAGCCCCAGCTCTAATATTAAATCATCAATGGTGTTGCCATAAGCTGTTAATTTGAAATTGTCATCACCAAACAGTATATCTGATATAAATGAATGGATGGCATCATCAACAGCTCCAGCATGAATGTCGATGTTGGATATTGTTGCATTTATGGAAGTAATAGATGAGTTTGAAAGTTATTCATAGTCTCCCTCACTGCCATCAACTGATGTTTCAGAATCGGAGGTAGTAACAGATGGGCTCATAGTCTCTGTATTAGATGCAACATCCCTCTCATTCTCTTCAAATGATTTTAAAGAATCAGTGGTGGTAAACAGATGGGTTAATAGTATCTGTATTAGATGCAACAGCCCTCTCATTCTCTTCAAATGATTTTAAAGAATCGGTGGTGGTAATAGATGGGCTAATAGTATCTGTATTAGATGCAACATCCCTCTCATTCTCATCAAATGATTTTGAAGAATCGGTGGAAATAAAAGATGAGCTCATAGCCTCTGAAATAGCTACAGCTACCTCATTGCCATCAATTGTTTTTATTGAATTTGTAGAATTCTGAACTACTTCTAAATCCTCCATTGTAATCTCAATTGTAGCTCCTCATTCAATTAATGCTGCTGCCAAATTGTTTGATTTTAAACAAGCCGCACAAGAGCGGTTTTGCCTCTGATGTCCTTTTTATGAATGTGTGCTCCAGACTCTATTAATATTGCAGCACATTCCTCTTGGCCAAACTGGATTGCCTTCAGCAGGGGGGTCATGATTAATCTGCCAGGGGACACTCTCTATCAAAGCAGAGACTGCATCAGGGTACCCATTGGCACAAGCGAGATGGAATGGTGTTCTGTTTGTCCTATTGAGGTGGCAGATGTTGCGCTTCTTAAGTAATTTATTCATCTTTAGCACATTCCCAGTGGCAGCAGCACAATGGAGCTTGCTAAGTTCTTCATACCTGAGCTCATGCCCTTTGTAAAACAGATTCTCAGGCTCAGCAATGCTGCAGCAAAACCACCTCTTTATGGACCCAATCATCTTAATCGTAGAGATTTGACCAATCCTCACTTGTAACACTAAAGTGCAAGCTGGATGCAAAGTCAACAAATAAAGACAGCTGATCTGCAGAGTAAGGCAAACTCATCTGGCTATTACTGGTAATTCCACTAACATCATTATGAGCTCACTAGCAGCGCAGCTTGTGAGTGACAGTGCTGAGTTCTATGTGAATTTTGAATATAACAGCTTTATTTTTTAGAAGTGAGTATTATAGCATATGATTGGCTGTACCACCATGCTGCATAATCTAATTTATATGCTACAATCATTAACCAGTTACACTCATCTTCACTTTTAATCTTAGCTGCTACTTTTCCTAATTTCTTCTGGACTTTAAATGGTTTGAAGCAATCTTTCAATCTCTCTTTCAATCTCTCTCTCTTTCAATCTCTCTTTCAATCTCTCTCTCTTTCAATCTCTCTCTCTCTCTTTCAATCTCTCTCTCTCTTTCAATCTCTCTCTCTTTCAATCCATCTCTCTCTTTCAATCTCTCTCTCTCTTTCAATCTCTCTTTCAATCCATCTCTCTCTTTCAATCTCTCTCTCTCTTTCAATCTTTCAATCTTTCAATCTCTCTCTCTCTCTTTCAATCTCTCTCTCTTTCAATCTCTCTCTCTCTCTCTTCTACTTCTCATAACATAAAAGCACCCTGCTGACGCCTTAAGGCTATTCCTACTTCCTATCTTTCACTAATTTGGGCCGATTTATCAAATGCCAAATGGCCTATAATGCCCCTGTTCCTGCGCGAGCCTTCAGAAACAGCAGTTATGAAGCAGCGGTCTTAAGACCATTGCTCCTTAACTGGTCCGCTTCCTCTGAGGCTGCGGACATCAATCTACCCAATCCTATACGATCGGGTTGATTGACACCCCCTCAATCTCACATACATATATATAACCAACAATAACACATACAGATATATAACCAGTAATCTCACATACAGATATATAACCAGCAATCTCACATACAGATATGTAACCAGTAATCTCACATCCAGCTATCCAGCCAGTAATATCACATACAGATATATAACCAGTAATCCCACATACAGATATATAACCAGCAATCTCACATACAGATATGTAACCAGTAATCTCACATCCAGCTATCCAGCCATTAATATCACATACAGATATATAACCAGCAATCCCACATACAGATATATAACCAGCAATCGCACATACAGATATATAACCAGTAATCTCACATACAGATATATAACCAGCAATCTCACATACAGATATATAACCAACAATAACACATACAGATATATAACCAGTAATCTCAAATACAGATATATAACCAGCAATCTCACATACAGATATGTAACCAGTAATCTCACATCCAGCTATCCAGCCAGTAATATCACATACAGATATATAACCAGTAATCTCACATACAGATATATAACCAGTAATCCCACATACAGATATATAACCAGCAATCTTACATACAGATATGTAACCAGTAATCTCACATCCAGCTATCCAGCCAGTAATATCACATACAGATATATAACCAGCAATCCCACATACAGATATATAACCAGAATCCCACATACAGATATATAACCAGTAATCTCACATACAGATATATAACCAGCAATCTCACATACAGATATATTAGCAGTAATCTCACATACAGATATATAACCAGTAATCTCACATACAGATATATAGCAAGTAATCTCACATACAGATATATAGCCAGCAATCTCATATACATATATAAAACCAGTACTATCCCATACAGATATAGAGCCAATAATCTCACATACAGATATATATAGCCCAGGGACATGCAGTCATAGGAGGCAGGTCCTCCCCTGCCATATGGGCCAAAAGTTTATTTAAATGTAAAATAAATGGAAAAAGAAAATTGTAAACAAAAAATTAACTCTTTTTTCTCCCCCATGTTACGCTATGGCTATGGAGATGCAGTGTACTGCACATCCTTTGCACAACATGGGTGCATATTTTTTACATTACAATAGAGAACGACACCCACTGGCTGACCAAACAAAAACAAAAAAATTATCTTTTTCCCCCCCCATGTTACGCTATGGAGAGGCAGCGTACTTTTCTACTTCTCTGTTGCGCAACATGGGTGCATTTTTTAAATACAACAGCAGAGACTTAGAGCACCACCCACTAGCTGACACAGGCTGACTGAACATCAGTGAAGAAAAAATAGTTCAATAGGAGGCATCCCTCGTAATGCCCCTTAAGTGAGGGAGCCAATCAGAGATGGACATGTTCTCCTGGTGATTGACAGCACCAGGAGAACGTGACCGGCGTTGATTGGCTCCCTGCGCAAGGGAGCAGGATACTGAGCGCAGTACTGGCAGAAAAAGGGAAGGAGAGACTGCTGCCACCTGTGACGACCGTCAGACCTGTCATCCGATCTGGAGTCTGGAGTGGACAGAGCCATACTTGGTTACTTTGGACTTGCTGCCTGGACTCAGCCTACTTGATCTTCAGCTGCTGCGCTACTATACGGGACCGGTAAGGCAGATTTGAAACTGAGAGACCCCCTGGCCTGGCTTAAATTTTTAAATTACATAAATATCTGCATGATTTTTCTTACTTAAATGTTTTTAATCAGCAGAACTTTGCGTGCTTTTTCACTTTGAGGTTTTCCAGCGTGTTCTATTACCAATCTCCTATCAGTCTAGGATTTTTTTTTTCTTTCAAACAAGCTTTATTAAGGTTGACAAAAATGACATACAGCAAAAAATCATATACAGTGTTTGCTTGAATATTACTTACTATTTTCTTACATAGTGCAAAGTATCAAATAATTTCCCATCATCAATATCACAATGATGAAGTATATATAATACAGAGAGAAGATATTTTATATTCAAAGTCCAGCAAATCTCTCGATGTCTTGTCAACTTTATATTAGGAACAATGTAGATAGTCTGAGCTTGTTTCCACGAACTAGTAGTTCGGCATTATAGGACAAACATTATAAACAGTTAGAGTATTAAATTAGAAGCTTGACATCAGATAATTAAGATAGTTTACTCGTGTGTGTTTTCAGCACGTTTTCTACATGTTGCTGATAAACCATATAGTCTGATGTCACGACCAGTAACAAGTATAAGAAGACAATAAAGAGGAGAACAGGGAAGTGGAAGGGAGAAAAAAAAAAAAAAAGGGGGGGGGGAGAAGAGAGTGGGGGGAAGAAGAAACAGGAGGGAGTGAAGCGCAAAGAAAGACTGGGGAGACACTCCATAAGAAGTCACAGGGACCGCCGTCACAGCTCCCGGCCCTCCCAAGTCAACGTCATCATCTCATGGGTGACAAGTTTTCCTGTTTTGAGAAAGTGATATCGTTCTAGTTTGAGTAGGTCCCCTACTTTGTGTCTCCATTCCTGGATTGTCGGTGTCTCGGGGACCTTCCAATGCGCAGGAATTAGTCCCTTCGCGCAACCCAGCATAATAAGAAAAAGTATATGTCTGTGCTCTCCCACCACCTTAGGTAGGTCATGAAAGAGTAGGTAAGCTGGTTTGGGGGGTATAATGAGTCTGAGAATTTTGCTCATCTCTCCCAGCACCTCCTCCCAAAATGGTCTTATTCGCGGACAAGTCCACCAGATGTGCAGAAGTGATCCCTCCTCTCCACAGCCCCTCCAGCACCCTCCGTCTGTGTTAGGGTAAATTTTCCGCAGTCTTTGGGGTGTCAGGTACCATCTGCTGAGTAATTTATAATGCATTTCTTGTATCCTTGAGGACACAGATGCTCTCCTGTTCTTTGTGAATATTTTAATCCAGTCTGCGACAGTTATATCAAGAATCAGTCTAGGATTTTTAATGAAAATAAAAATCCTAGAATGATAGGAGATTGGTAATAGAAAATGCTGGAAAACCTCAAAGTAAATCAGCACGCAAAGTTCCGCTGATTAAAGAAAATCATGCAGATATTTATGTAATTCAAAAATAATAAAATATGCATTCTTCAAAAATAGCCAATCTATACAGTAATAATATTGCTCACGGAGGCGGACAGACAGCGCTGAAGCTGAGACCAAGCTGGGCCAATCATAGTTACAGCGTGCTCACTAAGGGGTTCATAGTAGATATTTATGAATAATCAGCATTCGTTTCTGAACTTGCAAATTACTCTTGGTGAACCATTGGGATACTTGCCAGCTTGTACCCATTGAATTGGTTTGTGTGTTAGACTGCAGAATAAGCACTATTTACTAATTCTGAGTAGTTCCCTTCTAGACACATAAGTGATTGAAGCCTTTCCAGACCCATAATGGTGGCCCAAAGATCGGAAGTGGGGATGGGTAGATGAGCACTTGAGATATGTGAACCAGAGTCCGTTTGACACTGAGTGCATATCAAATTTCACTTAATCTTGGGACCTTGTAATGCGGTCATTGACAGAATCATGAAGACTATAAGCATGACTGTTAATCATTATTTATATAGAATGATATATGAAGGTTATTCTGTTTAAAGATGTGATTTTTAATTTGGGTTTGTTATGTTTAGTTTGCGATCTGTGTATATTTTGTATGTTCAATGTGTGGAAATTTTTACTGAAACCATAATAATGCTATAGCATACATAGAGGCAGAATGAAGTATCTAGTTCCTATATCATTTTGATGGTTCAAACTCAGAAATAGTCTGTTGCATGTGTGGAATTCTGAATAATAGGACATTTTGCTGTTAGTTAAAATTTTATGTCATGGGTCCATGATTGTCTCTTATGTTTCATTAGGGGAACTAATTTCATAGTATACTTCATTATGGTCTAAAGGGTTTCTACTTTCTAAATATATATTAATATACTTTATAACCCTTTAATCTCTAAATTTCTGACTGTTTAAGCCACTACAGACAGCCTCTTATCACATGCTCTTTTATTAGCGTTTTCACAACAAGAGACTGCTAATTTATGTGTGTCATATAGATAACATTGTGCTCTCTCCCGTGGAGTTGTGCAGGTCACAGCACTAACTGGCTAAAATGTAAGTCAATAGATAATAAATAAATAAATGGCCCTGAGATAAGGGGACTGTCTGCAGAGGCTTAAATACAAGATATTAGATACAATTCTAATCGTCATTGTGTAACCTGCTAATTTAATCATAAATTTATGTTACCTCTATTAGGTTCATATATGTGCTTCTCAGGCGTATCATAGCCACTGCCTCACTAGCCTCTGAGCTCACCACACATCTCTGATATAGCCAATAATCTCACCAACAGATATATAGCCAGTAATATCCCATACAGATATATAGCCAGCAATCTCACATACAATTATGGGCTAGATTACAAATGGAGCGCACATTTCTGATGAGAATTTATGATGACACATGAGGAGACACACAATTTGATCACTGGCCTTCTTTTCATAAATTGCTTGTTCAAATTGTGATCTGAAGAATAGACTCCAAATTGTGTGTCACCCTCTTTCACAGCTCTGAACAAGAGATACCTAGTTCTTTGGAGCTATCTGAACATAGTAACATTTTCAGTTTGGACTCCTGGGTTTAGTTTGGAACTTTTCACTGAAATTTAAACTGAAAATAAAATATACACGATCATTAAACATACATGTATGTATGCATCAACTATATACACGTGCATGCGTTTTTTTTAATGTTGCTCTTGATTTAAATTCATAGAAAAGCCAGACCTTTAATCCTTAAATATGTATCCATCTGCTATCATGCGCGTGAGATTTGCATAATGAATCAGATTGAACAGAAAAGTTAAAAATATGTTCTGTCTTCACGCTGAAGCTGACACGATCTGAATGTTAAGAGGCTGTTAAAAATGGGCATTTGTCCCAAACTGTCAACCTGCCCACTGCCCACACATTTCTATCTCTCTCTTTTGCTTTCTCTCCTCTTGCGCCAGTAATTTGCTTTAATTTGCCACTCACTCAATGAGAGTATGAGAAAGAACAAGTCTTTTCCTTCAAATCATCATCTTCCCCTTCACAATAACTATGCTAAATTCATGCTCATCTCTTTAACCTTTTAATGCCGTTATGGCGTTCTATTCCGTCCTAACTGCGCCGGGCTTTAGCGCTGTTAGGAAGGAACATCCTAGCCGTTTGACTGTCCTGAAGCCAACAGCTCTTCCTGGATGCGATCGCGGTCTGGCAGGTGTGCCTAGAGTTATAGGGATGCCCCCTGACACGATCCCATAACTGAAATCTCGCGATCGCAGGATTTCAATTTGTCTAGATCGGAACTCTGTTCCGATGTAGACAAATTGACCCTGTCATGAAAGGGTTAAAGGGACGTGAACGTCAAATTGAAATGTTCATGATTTAGAAAGAGTATGCAATTTTAAGTGACATTTCAGTCTACTTCTGTAATCAAATTGACTTAAAAGGACATGAAACCCAACAATTTTCTTTCTTGATTCAGACAGAGAATACAATTTTAAAAAAGTTTCCAATTGACTTCTATTATTTGCTTTGATCTCTTTTTATTCTTTGTTGAAGAGATATCTAGATAGGTAGCGTGCACATGTCTGAAGCACTACATGACAGGAAATAGCGCTGCCATCTAGTGCTCTTGCTGTTGTATAGCACTGTTGCAAAACTTTTCCCATATAGTGCTGCAGAGACGTGCACGCTCCTGAACTTGCCTTCTTGCTTTCCAGCAAAGAATGATAAGAAAACAAAGAACATTTAATAATAGAGGTACAATAGAAAGTTGTTTCAAATTGTATGTTCTATATGAATCATAAAAGAAAATGATTTAATTATCTTGGTTGCCTTTGTTAAAATGACACAGAGCTGCAATGCTCTATTGGGTGCTCGCTGCTAATTGGTGGCTATCACATATCCTAATATATTACAGCATTTTCTTCCTGCACTTTTATTTATCTAATTTGCCAGCAAATCTCATCTGATCACTTGATACCACTTGATCAAATTACTCCATATATTATCTGCTTCCACTTTCTGCTTAAAGGGATATGTAACCCAATTTTTTTTCTTTCATGATTCAGATAGAGCCGCAATTTTAAACAACTTTCTAATTTACTTCTATTATCAAATTTTCTGTGTTCTCTTGCTATCTTTAGTTGAAAAGCAGGAAAGTAAGCTCAGGAGCGTGCACGTGTCTAGAGTACAATATGGCAGCAGTTTTACAAAAATGTTATACATTAGCAAGAGCACTAGATGGCAGCAGTATTACAAGAATGTTATCCATTTGCAAGAGCACTAGAGGGCAGCAGTTTTACAAGAATGTTATCCATATGCAAGAGCACTAGATGGCAGCAGTTTTACAAGAATGTTATCCATTTGCAAGAGCACTAGAGGGCAGCAGTTTTACAAGAATGTTATCCATATGCAAGAGCACTAGATGGCAGCAGTTTTACAAGAATGTTATCCATATGCAAGAGCACTAGATGGCAGCAGTTTTACAAGAATGTTATCCATGTGCAAGAGCACTAGATGGCAGCAGTTTTACAAGAATGTTATCCATATGCAAGAGCACTAGATGGCAGCAGTTTTACAAGAATGTTATCCATGTGCAAGAGCACTAGATGGCAGCAGTTTTACAAGAATGTTATCCATTTGCAAGAGCACTAGATGGCAGCAGTTTTACAAGAATGTTATCCATGTGCAAGAGCACTAGATGGCAGCAGTTTTACAAGAATATTATCCATGTGCAAGAGCACTAGATGGCAGCAGTTTTACAAGAATGTTATCCATTTGCAAGAGCACTAGATGGCAGCAGTTTTACAAGAATGTTATCCATGTGCAAGAGCACTAGATGGCAGCAGTTTTACAAGAATGTTATCCATTTGCAAGAGCACTAGATGGCAGCAGTTTTACAAGAATGTTATCCATTTGCAAGAGCACTAGAGGGCAGCAGTTTTACAAGAATGTTATCCATATGCAAGAGCACTAGATGGCAGCAGTTTTACAAGAATGTTATCCATATGCAAGAACACTAGATGGCAGCAGTTTTACAAGAATGTTAACCATTTGCAAGAGCACTAGATGGCAGCAGTTTTACAAGAATGTTAACCATTTGCAAGAGCACTAGATGGCAGCAGTTCTGCAAGAATGTTAACCATTTGCAAGAGCACTAGATGGCAGCAGTTCTGCAAGAATGTTATCCATATGCAAGAGCACTAGATGGCAGCAGTTTTACAAGAATATTATTCATTTGCAAGAGCGCTAGATGGCAGCAGTTTTGCAAGAATGTTATCCATTTGCAAGAGCACTAGATGGCAGCAGTTTTACAAGAATATTAACCATTTGCAAGAACACTAAATGGCAGCAGTTTTACAAGAATGTTAACCATTTGCAAGAGCACTAGATGGCAGCACTATTTCCTGTTATGTAGTGCTCCATAAACCTACCTAGGTATCCTTTCAACGAAGAACAAAGCAAATTTGATAATAGAAGTAAATTGGAAACATTTTTTAAAATTCTCTGCTCTTTCTGAATCACAAAGGAATTGTTTTGGGTTTCATATCCCTTTAAGACATTTTGACTTAAAGGGATAGTAACACCTTGAGTTTTTACTATTAATGGCATAGTAAAACATCTTTGCAATATTATTAAATGATTCATTGTTTTCCACTGTTCATGTAATTTAGCTCTGAAAAGTGTAGATTTTCCAATTCCTAAAACTTGAAATGCACCCTGGTGAATTCTCAAGGCTAACCTGCTACATAAATATTCCCATATTAGCTTTAACTGATACCAACTGAGTGTGGCTAGCCTTGTCAGATGCATACTCAAGCTCGGATGGGCTCTTCTAAATGAAACAAATGGTGGGTGAAATTTGACCATTGAAAATAAATCACAACAAAAAGATGCTAATTTGTTTTAAAGATGTTTAGACTTGGCTGATATGTTATTCTTTAGCAGCACAACAGAAACATCTCATAATCCCAAGGTGTTTACTAGAAGTATCTCAACCATACATGTGAAGGGCTGACAAAACCAAATGGTTTAGTGGGACAGGGAAATGCAATCAAAAATGTAACACGTTTTGAAATATCTTTTTTTAGATTGTCCATTTAACTCATCAGTTCACCCCTTTATAACCTCTTGCAGGTTGGGTTATCACAGCGAACAAGAGCTAAGTACACAGATGCTAAAAGTCTATTGTGACTCTCTCCTGGGTATTCCCTTCTTCTGTTTAAAATCACTTTTTCTATCTTGTCCCTGTGTTCCTCACCAATTCAGTCTGGTTTTCTCTGTACACTCATATGGGGCTCAGTAATGTGAAAAACAGAATCCTACAGTCAAGCGCTAAGGCAGAGTTTATTGGTGATGTTAAAGATAGCACCATCCAGCAGTTTACAAAACTGTCACTTATTTATGATATCAAGTGAAGTCAATGGGAGTCAGAAAACAATCATTTGCGCTTTGTTTAGATTGAGCTTATTAACCCCTTCACACCGTTAGGATGTTCCATGCTGTCCTAACAGCGCTGGGCTTTAACGCTGATAGAACGACATGGAACGTCTTACCATATTTGGTGTCCTACAGTTTCCCCCGTTGACAAAGGCAAGGATCAGCCTGGGGGCGTGACTAGCAGTGTAGGCAGTCTCCCATGATCTGACCTTGAAATCACATGTCGCATTGACGACTGCATGGTTTAATTTTTACTAATAGAGGTAGATTTAACAAGCAACGGATGCTGCGGTCATAAGCCCTCTGGTCCTTAACTTGCCCGCCACCATTTAGGTGGCAGACTGCAATCATCCCGATACAATGCGATCGGGATGATTGACACCCCCTGCTAATGGCCGATTGGCTGCAAATCTGTAGGGGGCAGCATTGCACAAGCATTTCACAAGAAATATATGTATGCTGTCGGCATTTAGCAATGTTGGATGAACATGATTCGCTACAGTGAATCATGTCCGTCCAACATTTAGTAAATCATCCCCATAGTGTAATGATGAGAACATTATTGTACCACAATGAAGGGGTTAATGACATATGTCTTACTATTTGCTGTCATTAATGGATTTAAGTTTTCAGCTTCTGCTACTAGGTGCAAAAGTTTGTGGTCCCCTTTACAACTAGTATTATAAAATGTGAAAATACACAAAAGTTAAAAACACATTTAGTCAATAAAATCATATGAATCTTTAATAATTATGTTGACTGCAATATATATATAAAGATAGACAGCCAGACGGACAGAGGGACAGATGGACAGATATATAAATATTAAACATTTAAATCAGGAAATAAAAAATATTAAAGTAATAAAGAATACATAATTAGAATATATATGCTATTGTTCCAGAATATAAGAAAAATACATTAGATAATCATTAGAATTTCACATAGATAAAATGTTATAGTTTATTAATTATTGTTAAATAAATTACATGAGGGAAAAGTTGCTAAGCAAAATATAAGACGCCAATTTTCTTCTAAAAATGACCAAATTGCTGTATGTTAAATGAAAATGTGGGTATGGTTACATTTAACATCTGAAGAAATTTTCATAATCTGGTAAAACTGAGAGAGGAAGTATCTAAAGATGTAGACAATTTACACCAGCTGAATTAGTTAACACTTTGCTGCTCATTTTGTTTTGCACTAGCAATGTAAATTCAGTTTAATTTAATTTTTCAAGGTTTACCTCTTAATGTGAGATGTTTAAATTGCAATTATATTTAATTGACATCTGGCTTATTTTGTAAATACAATGTTCTAATAAAGATACACACTAGAAAAGAACATTCCCTTACAGTCAACAAAATGTCTTTAGTTAGACACCTTTAAAGGGACATAAATTCAAAATCAAACTTTCTCAGTTCAGATACTGGATACATTTTTAAGAGACTTGCCAAATTTGCTTTGTTCTCTTGTATCCTCTATTGGAAATCATACCTAGGTAGGTTTAAGGCAACATTGCACTACTGAGAGCTAGCTGATGATTGGTGGATACATATATGCCACTTGTCAATAGCTCACCTGATGTGTTCAACTAGCTCTCATAGTGCATTAATGTTTAATAGGAGTTAAACACATAGTTATATAAGCAATAGTAGATTAGCAAGTGAGCATTGTGCTGGCAAGGTCACTAGATACTAAACATGGGACAAACAAAAAATGGATTTCATCTGAAAGATTTGATTCAGATTTTTTCAAACATTCGGTTTGGACGAATTTCATCCATGCATGTATTCTGTTTGGAGAAAAATTGGATTCGGATTTGCTGCCATTATTTTCCAATGGGAACAGCTGATATAGACATTTAGGGGCCGATTTAACAAGGGCCAAATGGCTCTGAATGTAACTGTTTCTGTGCGAGCTTTCAGGCTCGCTGGAAACAGGAGTTAAGAAACAATGGTCTTAAGACTGCTGTTCCGTAACTCATATGCCTCCTCTGAGGGGGAGACATCAATCTGCCTGATCACATATGATCAGGTTGGTTGACACCCCCTGCTAGCGGAATCTGCAGGGGGCGGCATTGCACAAGCAGTTCACCAGAACGGCTTGTGCAATGATAAATGCAGACAATGTATGCTGTCAGCATTTATCGATGTCCTCTCGGACTTTGTTAAATCAGCTCCATAATATTAACAAAAATCTTACATTATAGAATTTGAACAATTACAAGAACCTATTTTTCACTGTTAAAAGAACATACAACTCCTATGTGACTAAAATCCAGCAATTAGTGCCTCACCGGCTGTCCATACTAGTAATACTATAGCAGGATTGGACATCTTTATAAACAAAAGAGCTTATTAAAGGGACACTGAAGCCAATTTTTTTATTTCATGATTCAGATGGAGCATGCAATTTTAAGCAACTCTCTAATTTACTCCTATTATCATCTTTTCTTTGTTCTCTTGCTATCTTTATTTGAAAAAGCTAAGGAGCCAGACAATTTTTGGTTCAGCACTCCGGACAGCATTTATCCACCAACCCTCAAGGACAACCCAGGTTGTGAACCAAAAATGGGCCGGCTTCTAAACTTACATTCCTGCTTTTCAAATAAAGATAGCAAGAGAATCAAGAAAATGTATAATAGGAGTAAATTAGAAAGTTGCTTAAAATTGCATGCTCTATCTGAATCATGAAAGATAACATTTGGGTTCAGTGCCCCTTTAAGTGAAACAATTGTGATATAAAGGATATAAAATCCAAAAGATACAGTTCTCTATGTTACTTTGTAAATAATATTGATTTTTTTGCACTTTGTTACTTTCTAAAGGAACTTATAAACCAAACAATATACCTCCTTTCTCACCTTCCTGCGCCTTTTCTGGCACTGAACAGCATGGTCAAATGATCAAGCAATTCATTTTTCTGCGGTTTGGTCCAATAATGTATTCGGCTGCTCGTTTATCAAATGACTAAACAAAGCAGTAAAATCTGGACGAATTAGCTTTCTTCCAAAACCTGAATGCTCATCCCTACTAGATACAGTACATATTAACATGTTTGTATTCATAAATTATTTTCAGTTTTGTAGTTGGCTGGGGTCTGTTTTGTTTTCTGAAATGTATTAAAGGTTTTATGGGTTTTGTATCTAGAAAGACTTTGGCCCCTATTTAAGAAAGTCTGGCGGACCTGATCTGACAGTGCGGATCAGGTCCGCCAGACCTTGCTGAATACTGCGAGCAATACACTCGCCGTATTCAGCATTGCACCAGCAGCTCACAAGAGCTGGTGCAACGCCGCCCCCTCCAGACTCGCGGCCGCCAGCAGGGGGGTGTCAATAAACCCGATCATACTCGATCGGGTTGATTTCCAGTGATGTCTGTCCGCCTGCTCAGAGCAGTCGGACAGGTTATGGAGCAGCGGTCTTTGTGACCGCTGCTTCATAACTGCTGTTTCTGGTGAGTCTGCAGGCTCGCCAGAAACACGGGCATCAAGCTCCATTCGGAGCTTGCTAGATAGGCCCCTTTGTTCCAGCTGTGCTTTTATATAAGTAAAGGGAAGACACTATAGGAATTAAGTTATTGTAAAGTTAATAGGAATAGATTATTTGAATTTTAACTGCTTTCCTCTAAAAGTTTTGCTACCAATATATATATATTAGGTGTCGAAAAAAACAAGTTTTTTAGAAGATTATAATCTCTTTCTATTCACTCATCAAAGGGAAAGCAACATACTTTTTTTTGCTTTTGTTTTTTTAATCATCAGAAACTAAGGACTAAAATCTATTCATAATAAAAAAAAACTTGAAAGATTTATTTTGTTAACAAAATTTGCCTTTTTTGCAGTCACACTACATGAAATACTTCATCAGTATGTTCATTTTATCTCATGTGATGTAGTCAATTACAAAGGTAATTACAGTCACTTATTGTATTTAATCTGATATTTATTAGCACATGTGAGAGATGTACAGAGAAACATTATTTCAATTCTGTCTATGATTAAGAACCCTGGAAGAGCTGGAAACCTTGTTTATCTGAAGTTAAAGGGACACTCAAGTCAACATCAAACGTTAATGATTCAGATAGAGCAGCAATTTTAAACAACTTTCCAATTTACTTCCAGTAAGAAAATGTCCACAGTCTTGCTATATTTCACTTTTTGTGTGACCAGCTCCTACTGAGCATGTGCAGGAATACACAGAATATACGTATATGCATTTGTGATTGGCTGATGGCTGTCACATGATGTAGTGGGAGTGGAAAGTGTCAGAAAAAAATCTGCTACTCATTTGAAGTTCAGACCAAGAGCTATTGCAGTGTCTTTTTATTGTGCATTTGGTATTTATGCAAATTTACTGCATTTTCTGGTCCTTTAAGACCTATCCATAGAATTAATAGCAGGCCTTTTAAATAAAATAAGTGGTTCTTACCTTTCTTTAAGAATAGAAGGTTGCAGGGTCTTAGTTCTGATTTTTATGAAACACAATCTAGCCTCCCTAGTGGGAATAGAAAAACTTTTTTTTTTAATTAAAGGGACAGTCTAGTAAAAATTAAACTTTCATGATTCAGATAGGTCATGACATTTTAAATTACTTCCAATTTACTTTTATCATCAAATTTGCTTTGTCCTCTTCATATTCTTTGTTAGGTAGGCTCACATGCTTATTTCTAAGCCCTTGTACGCCACCTCTTATCTCAGAGCATTTTGACAGTTTGTCACAGCTAGAGGGCATTAGTTCATGTGTGCCATATAGATAACATTGTGCTCGCTCCCGTGGAGTTATTTATATATCAGTACTGATTGGTTAAAATGTAAGTCTATCAAAAGCACTGAAATAAGGGGGCAGTCTGCAGAGGCTTAGATACAAGGTAATCACAAAGGTAAGAAGTGTATTAATATAACTGTGTTGGTTATGCAAAACTGGGTAATGTGTAATAAAGGGATTATCTATCTTTTTAAACAATAAACATTCTGAAGTAGACTGTCCCTTTAAATTACAGGAAAAGCAAGAAAATGAAAAGGCCATAATAGTAAAAAAAAAAAAATGACATGCTCTTATTTATTAATAAGACCCTGCACTACTATGTGTTTAACCCCCTGTGCCGTTTGGGACTCGTGGAGCCCTGCCACTTAACTAATCATCAGCGCTAGTCGCACATCTGACTTATGCGACAAGTGCTTCTGATTGGATCAGGGACGGGTTCTGCTTGGGACCAGTAGTGCTCTATGGCTCCCGAGGAGCACTTCTACTGTGTGTTTAACTAATCAGCAGGGGTTAAACACACAGTAGTGTAGGGTCAATAGTCTCACAATTACATGCTCTAACAAATTAGAGCATGCAATTATTCAACTTGTATGTCCATTTTATGTGTGTGCTGGAAAGTTGTTGTCTCACTATATTTAATTACACTTTTTATGGGGAATTAAATTTAGATTTCAATGGCTCTTTATGCAGCAAAACAGACAGTATAACCACATACCAGACAAAAAAGAAGCAATTATAAGCTCAATGATATCACTAAGGACAACTTTGTATTCCTAAAGCCTCTTCTATTCCAGGGAGGAGAGAAATATCACAGACACAAGTGACTCTACACACAATGTACCATTATAGCTAAAAATAACTGAAGCAATGGGAGGAAATAAAGGTACAAAGCCTGTTCTAAAGATGACTGGGGAAAGATCCTCTAGAATGAAAAGAGAGAGTAAAAGATATAACGTTTAATGATTTCAGGGCGCTGACCGCTAGATTTGGAGTTTTGTCGGTAACGACCCGAAAAACTAACGCCGGCTTTTTTCTGGCCGCACCATAAAAATAACTCTGGTATTGAGAGTCCATATAATGTCAGCGTTAGGCTCCAAAAAAGGAGCGTAGAGCATTTTTAACGCAGCTTCAACTCTCAATACCAGAGTTGCTTACGCAAGCGGCCAGCCTCAAAAACGTGCTCGTGCACGATTCCCCCATAGGAAACAATGGGGCTGTTTGAGCTGAAAAAAAACCTAACACCTGCAAAAAAGCCGCGTTCAGCTCCTAACGCAGCCCCATTGTTTGCTATGGGGAAACACTTCTACGTCTGCACCTAACACTCTAACATGTACCCCGAGTCTAAACAACCCTAACCTTACACTTATTAACCCCTAATCTGCCGCCCCCGCTATCGCTGACACCTGCATTTTATTTTTAACCCCTAATCTTCCGCTCCGTAAACCGCCGCTACTTACATTATCCTTATGTACCCCTAATCTGCTGCCCCTAACACCGCCGACCCCTATATTATATTTATTAACCCCTAACCTGCCCCCCACAACGTCGCAGCCAGCTACCTACAATAATTAACCCCTAATCTGCCGAGCGGACCTGAGCGCTACTATAATAAAGTTATTAACCCCTAATCCGCCTCACTAACCCTATAATAAATAGTATTAACCCCTAATCTGCCCTCCCTAACATCGCCAACACCTAACTTCAATTATTAACCCCTAATCTGCCGACCGGAGCTCACCGCTATTCTAATAAATGGATTAACCCCTAAAGCTAAGTCTAACCCTAACACTAACACCCCCCTAACTTAAATATAATTTTATTCTTACGAAATAAATTATCTCTTATTAAATAAATTATTCCTATTTAAAGCTAAATACTTACCTGTAAAATAAATCCTAATATAGCTACAATATAAATTATAATTACATTGTAGCTATTTTAGGATTAATATTTATTTTACAGGCAACTTTGTAATTATTTTAACCAGGTACAATAGCTATTAAATAGTTAAGAACTATTTAATAGTTACCTAGTTAAAATAATTACAAAATTACCTGTAAAATAAATCCTAACCTAAGTTACAATTAAACCTAACACTACACTATCAATAAATTAATTAAATAAAATACCTACAATTATCTACAATTAAACCTAACACTACACTATCAATACATTAATTAAATACAATATCTACAAATAACTACAATGAAATAAACTAACTAAAGTACAAAAAATAAAAAAGAATTAAGTTACAAAAAATAAAAAAATATCTACAAACATAAGAAAAATATTACAACAATTTTAAACTAATTACACCTACTCTAAGCCCCCTAATAAAACAACAAAGCCCCCCAAAATAAAAAATGCCCTACCCTATTCTAAATTACTAAAGTTAAAAGCTCTTTTACCTTACCAGCCCTGAACAGGGCCCTTTGCGGGGCATGCCCCAAGAAGTTCAGCTCTTTTGCCTGTAAAAAAAAACATACAATCCCCCCCCCCAACATTACAACCCACCACCCACATACCCCTAATCTAACCCAAACCCCCCTTAAATAAACCTAACACTAAGCCTCTGAAGATCTTCCTACCTTGTCTTCACCTCACCAGGTATCACCGATCCGTCCTGGCTCCAAAATCTTCATCCAACCCAAGCGGGGGTTGGCGATCCATCATCCGGTGGCTGAAGAGGTCCAGAAGAGGCTCCAAAGTCTTCATCCTATCCGGGAAGAAGAGGCGATCCGGACCGGCAACCATCTTGATCCAAGCGGCATCTTCTATCTTCATCCGATGACGACCTGCTCCATCCTGAAGACCTCCACCGCGGACCCATCTTCTTCCGGCGACGTCCAACTGCAGAATGACGGTTCCTTAAAGGGACGTCATCCAAGATGGCGTCCCTCGAATTCCGATTGGCTGATAGGATTCTATCAGCCAATCGGAATTAAGGTAGGAATATTCTGATTGGCTGATGGAATGAGCCAATCAGAATCAAGTTCAATCCTATTGGCTGATCCAATCAGCCAATCAGATTGAGCTCGCATTCTATTGGCTGTTCCGATCAGCCAATAGAATGCGAGCTCAATCTGATTGGCTGATTGGATCAGCCAATCGGATTGAACTTGATTCTGATTGGCTGATTCCATCAGCCAATCAGAATATTCCTACCTTAATTCCGATTGGCTGATAGAATCCTATCAGCCAATCGGAATTCGAGGGACGCCATCTTGGATGACGTCCCTTAAAGGAACCGTCATTCTGCAGTTGGACGTCGCCGGAAGAAGATGGGTCCGCGGTGGAGGTCTTCAGGATGGAGCCGGTCGTCATCGGATGAAGATAGAAGATGCCGCTTGGATCAAGATGGTTGCCGGTCCGGATCGCCTCTTCTTCCCGGATAGGATGAAGACTTTGGAGCCTCTTCTGGACCTCTTCAGCCACCGGATGATGGATCGCCAACCCCCGCTTGGGTTGGATGAAGATTTTGGAGCCAGGACGGATCGGTGATACCTGGTGAGGTGAAGACAAGGTAGGAAGATCTTCAGGGGCTTAGTGTTAGGTTTATTTAAGGGGGGTTTGGGTTAGATTAGGGGTATGTGGGTGGTGGGTTGTAATGTTGGGGGGGGTATTGTATGGTTTTTTTTACAGGCAAAAGAGCTGAACTTCTTGGGGCATGCCCCGCAAAGGGCCCTGTTCAGGGCTGGTAAGGTAAAAGAGCTTTTAACTTTAGTAATTTAGAATAGGGTAGGGCATTTTTTATTTTGGGGGGCTTTGTTGTTTTATTAGGGGCTTAGAGTAGGTGTAATTAGTTTAAAATTGTTGTAATATTTTTTCTTATGTTGGTAGATATTTTTTTATTTTTTGTAACTTAGTTCTTTTTTATTTTTTGTACTTTAGTTAGTTTATTTAATTGTAGTTATTTGTAGGTATTGTATTTAATTAATTTATTGATAGTGTAGTGTTAGGTTTAATTGTAGGTAATTGTAGGTATTTTATTTAATTAATTTAATGATAGTATAGTGTTAGGTTTAATTGTAACTTAGGTTAGGATTTATTTTACAGGTAATTTTGTAATTATTTTAACTAGGTAACTATTAAATAGTTCTTAACTATTTAATAGCTATTGTACCTGGTTAAAATAATTACAAAGTTGCCTGTAAAATAAATATTAATCCTAAAATAGCTACAATGTAATTATAATTTATATTGTAGCTATATTAGGATTTATTTTACAGGTAAGTATTTAGCTTTAAATAGGAATAATTTATTTAATAAGAGTTAATTTATTTCGTAAGAATAAAATTATATTTAAGTTAGGGGGGTGTTAGTGTTAGGGTTAGACTTAGCTTTAGGGGTTAATCCATTTATTAGAATAGTGGTGAGCTCCGGTCGGCTGATTAGGGGTTAATAATTGTAGTTAGGTGTCGGCGATGTTAGGGAGGGCAGATTAGGGGTTAATACTATTTATTATAGGGTTAGTGAGGCGGATTAGGGGTTAATAACTTTATTATAGTAGCGCTCAGGTCCGCTCAGCAGATTAGGGGTTAATAAGTGTAGGCAGGTGGAGGCGACGTTGAGGGGGGCAGATTAGGGGTTAATAAATATAATACAGGGGTCGGCGGTGTTAGGGGCAGCAGATTAGGGGTACATAAGGATAACGTAGGTGGCGGCGCTTTGCGGTCGGCAGATTAGGGGTTAATTATTGTAGGCAGGTGGCGGCGACGTTGTGGGGGGCAGATTAGGGGTTAAGAAATATAATACAGGGGTCGGCGGTGTTAGGGGGAGCAGATTAGGGGTACATAAGGATAACGTAGGTGGCGGTCGGCAGATTAGGGGTTAAAAAAATGTATTCAAGTGTCGGCGATGTGGGGGGACCTCGGTTTAGGGGTACATAGGTAGTTTATGGGTGTTAGTGTACTTTAGAGTACAGTAGTTAAGAGCTTTATAAACTGGCGTTAGCCCAGAAAGCTCTTAACTACTGACTTTTTTCCTGCGGCTGGAGTTTTGTCGTTAGATGTCTAACGCTCACTTCAGAAACGACTCTAAATACCGGAGTTAGAAAGATCCCATTGAAAAGATAGGATACGCAATTGACGTAAGGGGATCTGCGGTATGGAAAAGTCGCGGCTGAAAAGTGAGCGTTAGACCCTATTTTGAGTGACTCCAAATACCGGCGGTAGCCTAAAACCAGCGTTAGGAGCCTCTAACACTGGTTTTCACGGCTAACACCAAAATCCAAATCTAGGTCTGAGTCTATTAAATGATGCATATGGTAAAAATGTGTATCACAGTCTTGCAGCAACAAATGTTATTACAGGTAATTTATTTAAAGGGACATGCAACCCAAATTTTTTATTTCATGATTTAGAAAGAACATTCAATTATAAACAACTTTCTAATTTACTTCTATCATCTATTTTGCTTCATTTTCTTGATATTCTTTGCTGAAAAGCATATCTAGATATGCTTAGTAGCTGCTGATTGATAGCTGCACATAGATGCCTCTTGTGATTGGTTCACCATGTGCATTGCTATTTCTTCATTAAAGTATATCTAAAGAATGAAAAAAATCAGGTAATAGAAGTAAATTGGAATGTTGTTTAAAATTATATTCTCTACCTTAATCATGAAAGAAAATGTTTGGGTATAGTGTCCCTTTAAGTAACCAATAACCATGAAACTGAAAGGGACAGTCTAGTCAAAATTACACTGTCATGATTTAGATAGGGCATGTCATTTTAAACAACTTTTCTATTTACTTTTATCCTCAAACTGCCTTTGTTCATTTTATTTTCTTTGTTGAAAGCTAAACCTAGGTAGGCTCATATGCTAATTTCTAAGCCCTTGAAGGCCGCCTTCTATCTCGGTGCATTTTGACAGTTTAGGTCATGTGTGCCATATAGATAACACTCCCGTGGAGTTATTTATAAGTCAGCATTGCAAGTCTGTCAAAAGAACTGAAATAAGGGGTAGTCTGCAGAGGCTTAGATACAAAGTAATCACAGAGGTGAAACGTGGATATAAAGTCCAGCTCTGAAGCTGCAAACCATGCACTGTTAAACTGGATCATTTCTTGCCATACTTTAATTTTAATGTTCTTGTATAATATATCTTAACTGGAAAGTTTCATCATTGAATACTTTGGGGCATTTCTATCAAGCTCCGGATAGAGCTTGAGGCCCCGTGTTTCTCTTGTGAGCTGCTGGTGCAATGCTGAATACGGAGAGCGTATTGCTCTCCGTATTCAGCGAGATCTGGCGGACCTGATCCGCACTGTCGGATCAGGTCCGCCAGACTTTGATAAATAGAGACCTTTGTATGCACTTTATCTGTCATCTTTACCAGTGGCTTCTACAGTAGTACTCAGCACATTTCACTATATTTATTTACCTTTTCTGAATATACACCGCATAGAATGTGCTTTTTCAAATTGACAGGACAGAGCCTTAGAATACTCCTAGGTTATAATGCAAGTATACTCCAACATATAAAAAAAAGAATGAATTAATATAAAATGATAGTCAACATGGAAATGGTTTCAAGCCATATGTCTGCTCCATTGTAAAAGTCACATGCAGGCTCTGGGGACCAACCTCTCTTTAAAGCAACTATTCTGCTTGAGCTAAGGCCTGGGAGTACGAACAAGTCTTTTACAATGAAGTCGACTTTGTGGAGGGATGGCCAATGGGAGAGATATGGGGGAAGAATGAGTGGAAGGGAGTGACAAAAAGGGATATATAATTCTACAGACAGAAAAAAAGATATATAGACAGACAGAAGATGTATAGATAGACTAACAGAAACATAGATAGATAGATAGATAGATAGATAGATAGATAGATAGATTAATAGATAGACAGACGATTGATAGATAGATAGATAGATAGATAGATAGATAGACGTATACAGTGAGGGAAAAAATTATTTGATTTCCTGCTGATTTTGTACATTTGCCCACTGACAAATAAATGACCAGTCTATAATTTTAATTGTAGGTTTATTTGAACAGTGAGAGACAGAATAAAAACAACAAAAAATCAGAAAAATTAATTTCAAAAAAGTTATAAATTGATTTGCATTTTAATGAGTGAAATAAGTATTTGATCCCCTATCAATCAGCAAGATTTCCCAGGTGTCTTTTATACAGGTAATGAGCTGAGATTAGGAGCACTCTCTTAAAGGGAGTGCTCCTAATCTCAGCATGTTACCTGTATAAAAGACACCTGTGCACAGAAGCAATCAATCAATCAGATTCCAAACTCTCCACCATGGCCAAGACCAAAGAGCTGCCCAAGGATGTCAGGGACAAGATTGTAGACCTACACAAGGCTGGAATGGGCTAAAAGCCATCGCAAAGCAGCTTGGGGAGAAGGTTACAACAGTTGGTGCGATTATTTGCAAATGGAAGAAACACAAAATAACTATCAATCAATCTATCATTCAAGATCTCACCTTGTTGAGTTTCAATAATCATGAGAATGGTAAGGAATCAGCCCAGAACTACACGGGATGATCTTGTCAATAATCTTAAGGCAGCTGGTACCATAGTCACCAAGAAAACAATTAGTAACACACTACTCCATGAAGGACTGAAATCCTGCAGCACCTGCAAGGTCCCCTTGCTCAAGAAAGTACATGTACAGGCCCGTCTAAAGTTTTTGCTAAGGGGACAGGACAACTTCACCGCATTAAAGGGATGATGGACGGGGCCATATACCGTCAAATCTTGGGTGAGAACCTCCTTCCCTCAGCCAGGGGATTGAAAATGGGTCGTGGATGGGTATTCCAGCATGACAATGACCCAAAACACACAGCCAAGGCAACAAAGGAGTGGCTCAAGAAGAAGCACATTAAGGTCCTGGAGTGGCCTAACCAGTCTCCAGACCTTAATCTCATAGAATCTGTGGAGGGAGCTGTAGGTTCGAGTTGCCAAACGTCAGCCTAGAAACCTTAATGACTTGGAGAGGATCTTCAAAGAGGAGTGGGACAAAATCCCTCCTGAGATATGTGCAAACCTAGTGGCCAACTACAAGAAACGTATGACCTCTGCGATTGCCAACAAGGGTTTTGTCACCAAGTACTAAGTCATATTTTGCAAAGGGGTCAAATACTTATTTCACTCATTAAAATGCAAATCAAATTATAACCTTTTTGAAATGCGTTTTCTGGATTTTTGTTGTTGTTATTCTGTCTCTCACTGTTCAAATAAACCAACCATTAAAATTATAGACTGATCATTTCTTTGTCAATGGGCAAACATACAAAATCAGCAGGGGATCAAATAATTTTTTACCTCACTGTAGATAGATAGATTGATAGATTGATAGATAGATAGATAGATAGATAGAGATAGATAGATGATAGATAGATAGATAGATAGATAGATAGATAGATAGATAGATAGATAGATAGATAGATAGATAGATAGATGATAGATAGATAGATAGATAGATAGATAGATAGATAGACAGATAGATGATTTATTGATTGATAGATGATAGATAGATAGATAGATAGATAGATAGATAGATAGATAGATAGATAGATAGATAGATAGGAGAGAGAGGACAGAGAGCTGAGGACATTAGGGAAATTTTGTGTGTATAAGAGAGGGAGTAGAGAGAAAGGAAAAGAGACAGAGAGGGAAAGATCAAGAGAAAGGGAGAGGGGAAGAGTGAGACCGAAGGGACAGGGAGAGACAACGGGGGAGGAGGACCAAAGAAAGAGATAGAGAGCAGGCCTGTGCATTCGCTGCTTCATTAGCTGCCAAATGCATTTGAATGCGGCAACTTGTGGCCTTCGGCTATTTTTGGAGCCGGATTTCTTCTTGTGAAAGGGCAAGAAACTAATAGCTGGATTTGCACAGATCTTAGTGTGATGCACTTTCACAAGAAAAAATAAATCTCAGAAAAGAGCCGTAGGCTGCGAACGGCCGTTTATTCCACATTCGGCAGCTAATATTAGTCACTAATATTAGCTTTTATTTCTGTCTTAAAATAAATCATTCACAGACATCAGTCATAGAACTGAAGAGTAGCTAATTCTCCACAGAGATAGCAACAATGACAAGATGAAGCTAAAACAGCAGATAGATCAGATGCAGGTGCACCCAGTATAGAAATCTAACAAACCCAGCTTTACCTGTCAGCTACAGGGTGTGTTCTATAAACATAATGTGTGTTGCAAATGAAGAGTGGTAGGGGATGTGGCAAATGCCTCGCAGTAATTATACAATCCAATATTTTATGACATTAGGGCATTTAAGGGACATTAAATTAAAACAGATGTATTTGTGTAGTGTTAAATTATGTGTAGAAAAGAAAAAAATTGTAATGCACTTTCATTTTTTAATTTAGCTGTTTTTTTGTGTTATTTCACTAAATTGTGCTTTTCTCAACAGTCTCTGAGAGGCTATACTGCATCCTGCAGGATCCAGAAACCTGACCCTGCCACATGCTACATAGTAATTTGTTGATCAGTAATACATGGTAAAATTAATATCTGTCCCAAGAGGTTCTTCAAAGTATGTGTCACTGGACTGCAAAACCATTCAGTTTTGGTATTACAATTCCAGTTTAAAACAGTTGTATGCAGAGCTTTTTTTCATTAAGTGCTTAATTGGTCATATTTAATATACACAGATACAAAATATATTTTTTATTTTATTTTGCAGAGAAGCAAAAGTAATTTTTCTTTCAAATGAAAGAGGGCATTTTAAAATATAGTAGTTTTTGGGAAAATGTATGTTCTGTACTGAGAAACTGTTTTTGTTTTGTTGTATGCTAGGGAGGTGTGTCAATATCCACCAATAACAGAGGGAGATCTTTTTATCAGCCAGTGAAGAATCAGCCCTTAAAGGGACAGTATACCTTGCAATTAAAACCATTTTCTGCAGTCTTCATACAGATTATTAGCATATTAGCAGAGTTTGAATGTTATTTGGTTAACTGCTGCCATTATTTTTCAATTGTTAAACGTTACCTGCCACTTTCCTTATATGGAGAGCTTTGCTGCTGTCTTATTGTTAGCAAAATCCCCAGTGTATAGTTTCAGCGGAAAAGATAAGATAACAAACTTCACATTAGAGACATATATGTGAATCCTGGCATGCACTCTTTTCATTCTCAGGACTAGAAAATTCACAATTTTCAGATTAAAATTACAGCAAAATGGGGAAAATAAATAATTAAAGTATATTTCAATGTTCATTGCATAATTAAACATTTTATATTACAAGCTACAATTTGTTACTGTCCCTTTAAGGCCAAGGTAGATTTCCTGTTAGCGGGCTAAATACTGCTCCACTTATAATCTAGCCCATAGAAGGTCAATGGCTATGTTTTGCCATAGATATTAATGTTCATGCCCACATGGTAAAATCAAACAGAGAAAATGCTGGTTCTGATTGGGCAGTCATTGAGCTGCCAGTAACCAGAACTGATAAATATGTCCAGTTCAAGAAACATTTTATATCTTCTCATTACATTTCATAGAAAATAGATTCACTCTTATGATTCCCCAATAGACCTAAACAGCTGTCTGCGAGTAGGTTTTCTGTATCAATGATTCTACTCCAGGCTATTCGCTGTCTACAAATCCAGTACAAATGCTCAAGAGATCTTTAAAGGGAAACAAACACATGAATTAAAATAGCAACATAAAACAGTAAAAATATTATTTTGTCTCATTTACTAATTAACAATAACAATAAATGATTCTATAATTTGCTAACTGTTTGTTACAATCTCCCATGATTTGTATTATTAATATTTCATAAGACTTAAAACTTTGTATCAAAGCAAATACTTCTATTATACTGTACTGCTGTAAAACTGTACTGTTACATTCTTATTTAGGATAGTTGATCAAATAAACACTTTATTTTGATTTCAGGATACAAAAAAAAAAAAATTTATAAAAGCAGTTTAAAATTCAGCTTTATATTATACTTCATACATTTTGCACAGAGATACATTTGAAACTAATAGTTATCCCTCCCGCTACTTTGATTTAATCAGTTTTATGTCACTTGTTTGTAAAATTAAAATTATTTTTATTATTTTAGTGGAGTTTAGGAGTTTTTGCAGAAGTGCTTCTTTGAATAAAGGGCTTATAAACGGTTGGTTATGCATGAAATAGGGAGGTGTAGACAGTGTCCGGGTGCTGTTGGGCATGTGTAGGCAGTATTTGGGTGCTGTTGGACATGTGTAGACAGTGTCCGGGTGCTGTTGGGCATGTGTAGGCAGTATTTGGGTGCTGTTGGACATGTGTAGACAGTGTCCGGGTGCTGTTGGGCATGTGTAGGCAGTATTTGGGTGCTGTTGGACATGTGTAGACAGTGTCCGGGTGCTGTTGGGCCTGTGTAGGCAGTATTTGGATGCTGCTGACATGTATAGACAGTGTCTGGGTGCTGTTTTAGATTTTGGTATCACAAAAAATATAAAATTTCAAAACCAGTTTCATAATATTCCTTAGTGTAATTTGTCATGTTCTACTAAAAAGAGCTCTTAAACTCCCACAAATTCTAAGATAAATGCATAAAGAAAGACAACTGCTCTCTCTCTCTCAAAAACGAATAAGAGCTCAGTGTTCTATGAGTTACCACGGAGGATCAGCCTCTTTTAGACCAGTTGTGCTTTTCACAGAGAACTTTCATGAAGTATATCAGTCTGAGCCCACCTAACAATATCAGTCCGGCCTCCAAATAGTAAGTCATCATCTTCTGAACAAGTAACATGACAACCCCAGATGATTGTTTCAGCCTTCACTGAGCTTCATGAGTGAGGTGCAGCCATATTCCTCTAAGCACATTGGGCAAGGAGTCTACATTTGGTTTCCTCATCACCCTTAGGGAGACTTCCCCAGGGTCATATTACAAATATATACAGAAAGAAAATCTCTCTATCAGGAATATGTTCCTTGCTCAGAGGAGGATTACGTGGTATTTAGGGGCTGGACTGACTTACAAGGCGGGATCAGACTAAAATACATCAGGAAAGTTATCTGTGAAAAGAACAGTTGGTCTAAACGAGGCTGTTCCTGGGTGGTTACTCGGCATAGGACAAGCTACTGAGCTGTTGTTTGTTCCTAATAGAGCGCTTCTCTTTCTGTATGTATTGTCTAGTAACTGTACATGGTATCCAGCAGTGTTCAGCCAAAATCAAAAGGACAAACTGCTTACTGTTATATCCAGAAAATCAGGAACATATGGCATTGGGTTAATTACACATTTGGACGAGTATTCCTCTAAACAAATTTTGGAATAAAAAGCAGCATTTAAACAGTGAAAATATATGATGTTAGATTTTTGTTTTGGATACAAAAATTATAAAATCTGTCCTAATTTGTATGGGCACATTACCTCAGATCCCAATGCTTCCGGCAGTAATCTTGACTATACCATGATCCTCTGAGCCTCTTCCTATCATGTTTCTCAAAAGTAAGTATTGTAGCATTAGGTGTGTTAAGGTTAACCTCTTCAACACCAGAGACAACTGAAGCATTTTTTTTTCTCATTGGCTTCAGTATTATGTCATACTAGTTAGCAAAATGTCTAAGGACAAAGCACATCCAAACCAAACTTAAATTATTTATAAAATATGCACCTTTAAAGGGACAGTCTAGGCCAAAATAAACTTTCATGATTCAGAAAGAGCATGTCATTTTAAACAATTTTCCATTTTACTTTTATTACCAATTTTGCTTTGTTCTCTTGGTATTCTTAGTTGAAAGCTTAACCTAGGAGGTTTATATGCTAATTTCTTAGACCTTGAAGGCCACCTCTTTTCAGCATGCGTTTTAACAGTTTTTCACCACTAGAGGGTGTTAGTTCACGTATTTCATATAGATAACACTGTGCTTGTGCACGTGAAGTTATCTGGGAGCAGACACTAATTGGCTAAACTGCAAGTCTGTCAAAAGAACTGAAATAAAGGGGCAGTTTGCAGAGGCTTAGATACAAGATAATCACAGAGGTTAAATGCATATTAATATAACTGTGTTGGTTATGCAAACTGGGGAATAAAGGGATTATCTATCTTTTAAAACAATAAGAATGCTGGTGTAGACTGTCCCTTTAAAGAAATACAATGTCTCATAATTTAAAAAATATATATTTTTAAAGACAAGGGTAAAAAATAACAGACATATATAACCTGCGTTGTTGCTATGTAATACAAAATATTAGATTAATTTAATCCCTTTAATACATCATTTATTCTTTATGTTAATTGTGTAAACAAATGTAGACATAAAATATTGCTGGTTGATAAATTCCATCTGAGCATCTTTCCTACTCCAAGTAACTAAGACAGAAAATTTAATAAAACATTAAGCAGAAAAACAGGAAGAACAATGAAAATGCAAAGTTAATATTACAGTTTGGTGTTGCATTATATTCAACAATTATGTAATTTATCCTGGATAGGCTGCCACAATTTATACTCCTTCGCAGCTGCAATTGTGTGTTCCCCTTAGCAACAATATGTGAGAACTGTATGCCTTATTTATAGAGATCTATCACCCAACCTTTATATAAGCCTTGGAAAATTTCAAGGGTTTCTGAATTCCGGTCTTTGATAATAAATGAAGCATTACAGAGACAATGCCCCAATCATTTCTGCTGAGCTTTGATGCTAGGCTGCATAATAAAATCTTACTGATAGTTTTCATTTTATTATTTGCTTATCAGTAGCCAATTTTGTTAAAATAATAAATTGCAAGCTTGTAAAAAAAATAATAATAAAAGATTTCTTTAATTGGAAAAAAAGACTGTATTGATAATCTAATGGTGCCATTGACAGGGAATAGGAAAAGGCAAAGTTATTTTAGCATAAGTGGCGCTAGACCATAACATTTTGTGATGTAAATTGTTAAACCTCTCCTTGCTCTGCATAGAACACTGTAAAAAAAAGTCTCTAGAGCAAATGGTAAATTTGAGGCTTGGGGTACTACAGTAACTAGCATCCCTGGGACTACCAATAACAGCTCCATGGCAGTCACAGTTTGGTAGCCTCACCCCACTAATCCTCCCTCAGCTACTACTGGGACTTTTACTCATCCCAAGCCAACACACTGCATGGCCATCTCCAGTCATGATACATCCACCCAAAAACACACCCTCAGCCGTACCCACAAGTCTCCCGCATCTGCAGTGAGATGATAACTTCCCAGTGTCCATTAAAGGGATATTAAACAGTAAACAAATGCCATACATAATGATGTATTCAAAACAAAGTTTACCCTTAGAATGTAGATGTGTGGGGGGGTTTTACAATTATATTAGTTGTTTAAAGGGATACTAAAGGCTAACATTATCTCCCTTTCATTGCATGGATTATTAATAATCATAAATATACGCAAATACCTTGAGCTGTCAGTTCTATATATTTTTCTTGTAATCCTTGGATGAAATTATAGAAGTTGCCAAACCCAAAGTGAGGCTCATTTGCATGAGCCAATCATGGTGGGCAGTCTGGGTTGTATGTCTTTCCACAGGTCTGGGTAGCTAGCCAGAGCCTTAACACTATTCAAACTTGTTGTCACATGCATGCGCAATGTGTCTTCAGCCGACATCATCCTCTACTGCGTTCACGTGACCTGAGAGGAATTGCAACCAAAGCCACAGAAGTAACAGAGAAGAGGGGGCAAAGGAGTGGATTTGCGCATGTGCGTTACTTCATTTGAAATGCGCATGCCCTCTTCAATATGCAAATTTTGAGCGCTACAATTGAGCAACATTTAATCTAGTAGACATGACCATTTTATGGGTAGTCGTGTGTGACGTAAAATTAGAATAAAGATGACATATAAGTAAAATCAGGCAGAATATTATATACTGTTTGAAAATCTATGTTTTTTTATATTCTCAGTTTTGAAAACTTTTGTAATCCTTTAAATATTGAAGATATAAGTGTAATGGTTTAATTTCTATAAAGTACTATAGTTTTTATAAACTAATGGGTGCCGCAATGTTTGAATGTAAGTTTGTGTCTATCTCTTCTGCTGAGGATCATTAAGGACATATATAAAACCAGCAACTAAAGAGAGTGTGTAAACAAGGATCTGTTGAAACCCTGTTAGATAATTACTTTGACATTACTATTTTCCAGACATTGTTGTTTGCACAGTCTCTATCATTTAAATAGGGAATGTAATTTTAAACAACTTTCCAATTTACTTTTATCACCAATTTTGCTTTGTTCTCTTGGTATTCTTAGTTGAAAGCTAATTCTAGGAGGTTCATATGCTAATTTCTTAGACCTTGAAGACTGTCTCTAATCTGAATGCATTTTGACCACTAGAGGGCATTCGTTCATGTGTTTCATATAGATAACATTGAGCTCATGCACGTGAAGTTACCCTGGAGTGAGCACTGATTGGTTAAAAAGCAAGTCTGTCAAAAGAACTGAAATAAGGTGGCAGTTTGCAGAGGCTAAGATACAAGGTAATCACAGAGGTAAAAAGTATATTAATATAACTGTGTTGGTTATGCAAAACTGGGGAATGGGTAATAAAGGGATTATATTTCTTTTTAAACAACAAAAATTCTGGTGTCGACTGTCCCTTTAAATTACAGAAACAAAACAAAATAAATAATGAAAGTATACCACAAAGGTTTTTAACTACATATAATTAAACATTTTATATTATTATCTCATGCTGAATAATATTTCTTTAAATGGACATTAAACTCATCCTGCTAAAAAAAGGGCTTTGCAATGCAAGGTGTGTTAAAAGACTCCTTTAGCTGTTTCTTTTATAACACTAAAGACAAGATTTCCAAAAACACGTCATCATGGAGAGAAATCACCATCTTATTTTATTGAGCACTATGCTGTTATATAAGTGTATATCTCATATACTGAATGTTACGGATCTCTTCTTAATGAAATACACAATTCTTAAAGGGACATGAAACCCATAGTTTTTCTTTCATGATTCAGATAGACAATACAATTTTAAACAACTTTCTCATTTACGTATATTATCTAATTTTCTTCATTCTCTTGATATCCTTTGCTGAAAAGCATATCTAGATAGGCTCTGTAGCTGCTGATTGGTGGCTGCACATAGATGCCTCGTGTGATTGGCTCACTCATGTGCATTCCTATTCATTCAACAAAGCATATCTGAAGAGTGAAGCAAATTAGATAATAAAAGTAAAATAGAAAGTTGTTTAAAATTAGATTCTCTACCTTAATCACAAAGGAACATTTTTGGGTTTAATGTCCCTTTAAGATAAAAAATGCCTTTCATTCCCTGAGGGGGTGCATTTGTGTATCATCTACGTATCGGTGCAATATTGGCAGTAGTTCAAATGCACATTAAAAGTTATCAATTCAGTAGTGATTCTTTCAAACTGAAGTATTTTTGCAAACAAATGTAAAAATACATCAAATAATATTCAGATTGTTTTAGTGCATTTTTAAAATAATACTAATATGTCCCTTTAAATTGAAAATTGAAGAATAACAATAATAAAACAATTAAGGTCAGAAACATGCATTTAAAAATGTAATACAGTTTAAAATAGCATCTATAAGATGCAACATACAAGAAATTAATGTTATTGTGTGTTTAACCATAAACAATATGTCAGAAAATCTTAACTATTATTTATAATATTCTAAATATCGGAAAGTCTGAAAAATATAATCTGCTTCTAGCATAGACCTGCTCACAGTCACTAACTAATATCTAAACTTCATTCAACACAATTATTAACAAAGATAATTGATTATTATTATTATTATGTACTTGAGCAAATATCAGGTGTCACTATATACAAATAATTATATACAAAAGACCAACTTCATGTCTGTTTCCTATAGTCACGCATCTGTGCCAAGCTCCCACCTCAGTGAACAGTTTTACGTGGTACAGAGTCCTGGGACAAATGTATTATGGGACAGGAGGCCAAAAAACAGTACTGTCCCAGGAAAATCAAGACAGTATGGAGTTTTAAAGGGACAGTCTACACCAAAATTGTTATTGTTTTAAAAGATAGATAATCCCTTTATTACCCATTCCCCAGTTTTGCATAACCAACGCAGTTATATTAATATACATTGTACCTCTGTGATTACCTTGTATCTAAGCATCTTCTGACAGCCCCCTGGTCACATGACATTTTAGTTATTATCTATTGAGTTGCATTTAGTATTGTGTTGTGCTAACTCTTAATTCACAACCCGGGCATGAACATATTGTTATCTATATCTATATGGCCCACATGAACTAGCACTCTTCTGTTGTGAAAAGCAAATTAAAAATCATTCAGATAAGAGGCAGCCTTCAAGGGGTTAGACATTAGCATATGAGTCTACCTAGGTTTAGCTTTCAACTACCAAGAGAACAAAGCACATATGTTGATAAAAGGAAATTGGAAACTTGTTTAAAATTACATGTCCTATCTGAATAATGAAAGATTAATTTTGACTAGACTGTCCCTTTTTAGAATTTAATTTGAAAAATATAATTTTAAACATATGTTTTTTGGGGGGGGTTTAATTAGCGTAACAAAATAAGCAGCAATTGTGCTGTAAAATTATCTGTGTTGCTTGTAATTCTAACCAAAAGTTTTAGCAATTACTCTAAACAGCCACAGTACTATGAACCTGGAACATAATGCCATTTTACATTTTAACAATTCTCAACAATACTTTTATTTTCCAAGAAAAAAACAAAAGGGCACTGCTCCTCACAGCAGATCTATAAAGTAAGCAATGGCTGTGAATGTGTTGGTATTACGCTATAAGACCTTCCTCTAAAACACACAAAAAGTTGTTAAATACATCCACATTTTATACGCTCTTTTATCAATGTACATTTAATTAAAGGGATACAAAATCACATGCAGCAATTTGTCACTGTATTTAATATGTTGCCATTGTTTGTAATAAAATGATAGTTCCTTTTGTATTTATTTCATTCTAATATCAGAATGTTTTGCCCTTCCCAGGTGTAGATCTTGGAACACAAGAAGAAGCTGATTGTTGTGTACACAGATTTGTCCATTTAACCCACTGACAGCAATACAGAACAGCAACGTATGGCTAAGCATCACATTGTAGCTCTGTTGGGCAGACAAGGGCAAAACCACTGCAAATAATTATATTGTGCCCCAGCCTGACAGAAGCTCCCTAGTGAGAGTTTAACTTTGTGTTTAACCCATTTGTGGATCAGTAATGTAAAATGAGACACTCTCATGACTTAGAACATGTATTTGTTTTATTTAGAACGTCCCTTTTATCTAAAAGCAGGGAATGAATGTAATTGTACAACTGATTCCTAGCAACCCATTGCTGACTGGCTGTTAATGACAATTCATACACCTCTGTTGGATGACAGTAACACATCTCTATGCTGATTTAATTAGTTCGTTAACATCAGCTTTTTTTTTTTTTTCAAAAACAAAAAACCCATATTTAAAAAAAAAAAACTATTTTAAATGCAACAAAAAAAATAATGTAATTTCATTTTAAATAGGAAAAAGAATGATCAAACTATTGATAACTTGAATTAGAGGCTAGTGATGAATGGTTTTAAAAACATAAAATGTATAAAGTGATTTAGTAAAGTTCAGAGTAAAACATTTGGGAAAGAAATAAAATAACAGAAGGCAGACATTTAATTTCACATTGGAGAATAGGCAATTTGTATATAATTTCCAAAATTAACATTTTACAGGTAGGGAACATATGCAGCAGAAATGCGGGAGAGGAATTTAAAGGGACATTAAAACTAAACAGGGACACTAAACCCAAATGTTTAGTGCAATAGAACAGTGTTTTTCAACCAGTGTGCCGTGGCACACTAGTGTGCCGTGAGAGATCCTCAGGTGTGCCACGGCAGACTGACAACAGTGTGACATTTTTTAAACTTTACTCCCAGTGCAGGGGTAGTTTGTAGGAGGCATGGCATAACAGCACAATACATACAGTATGTGTGTGTTTGTGTGTATGTGTATATATATATATGCTGTATTAGGCTACAATGTGTGATTTTTTTTTAAATTTTGGGATGGTGGTGTGCCACAGGATTTTTTAATGTAAAAAAGTTTGCCACGGCAAAAAAAAAGGTTAAAAACCACTGCAATAGAACATGCAATTTTAAGCAACTTTCAAATTTACTCCTATTACCAATTTTTCTTCATTCTCTTTCTATCTTTATTTTAAAAAGCAGGAATGTAAAGTTTAGGAGCCGGCCCATTTTAGGTTTAGCACCCTGGATAGCGCTTGCTTATTGGTGGCTACATTTTAGTGCGTTATTTTTTTACATTTTTAACCTCTTAAGGACATATGATGGCATTTTTCAGTCATAAAACAATTGAGCAAACTGAAAGCTGTGTCCTTAAAGGGTTAAGTACCTTTAAATTATATTTGACCTTCAGATTAGTATCATAGTTCAGATTATTATATTATTTCTGAGTATTTGTTTGGTTGTTTGTAACAAAACTATCCAGATGAAATTAATACAATTGTATTATTTTTTTACATAAAATATAGATACCTTAAAAGGACAGTAAAGTCAAAATGAAACTTTCATGATTCAGATAGTGAATGCAATTTTAAACAACTTTTTAATTTACTTTTTTCATCAGATATACTTTGTTCTCTTGGTATTTCTTTGTTGAATGCTAAAGCTAGGTATGCTCATAAACTGAGTTCTAAGCCTCATATCTCAGTTCATTTTAGTTGCTTTTCATAGCTAGACTGTGCTAGTTTATGTGTGCCGTATAGATAGGGTAACCATATTGCCACTTTTAAAAGGGACACATGAAAAATACATATGTCAGAGTTCTTATACAAAACATTTCTTTAAATATCCCTGAAAACAGCCCTGGCATATGTATTTTTCATAAGTGTCCATTTTTAAATCGGCAATATGGTCACCCTACGTATAGATAACACTGTTGTGGAGTTATTTATGAGTCAGCACTAATTGGCTGAAATGCATGTCTGTCAAAAGAAAAACTTATAGTAATATAACATTGTTGGTTATGCAAAACTGGGGAATGGGTAGTATAGGGATTATCTATCTTTTTAAACAATACAAATGCTGATGTAGACTGTCCCTTTAAGTTAAGACTACACTCATTTTGTCTGGAACTATAATTGTAACAATAATAGGGGTGAATGGTCTCTGCCAGACCAGGACACTGTCTTTATAAAATACAGCTTGGTTCTCAGACCAGCTCTATAGCATGTGATAGAATTGTACCACTGGACTTCCCTGTCAGAACCAGGCAAGACCACACAAAAGAACTACCTCTAAGAGCCGTACACTTAGCTTGGGGTGACACACTCTACATAAAACACAAAATATGTATACAGGAACCAATACCAGCACAAAATATTACTAAGGAAAAGAAAGGGGAGTCTGGGGGACATCTGCCGCCAACTCCAAATATGCTGTCCCATCAAGATATGTGAAATATATGCAAAATATAGCCCAAGCACCTGTTATTAATGTAGCTCTACAGATTCAGGGGCCGATTTATCAAATGTCTGTCCGACATGATCCGATCAGCGGATCATGTCCGACAGACATCGCTGAATGTGGACAGCATTACGCTCTCCGCATTCAGCATTGCACAAGCAGTTCTGGTGAACTGCTAGTGCAACGCTTACCCCCTGTAGATTTGTGGCAAATCGGCCGCCAGCAGGGGGTGTCAATCAACCCCATCATATTGGATTGGGTTGATTTTAGGCGATGTCTGTCCGCCGCCTCAGAGCAGGCGGACAGGTTATGGAGCAACAGTGAAGGCTCGCCAGAAACACGGGGCATCAAGTTCCATAAGGCGCTTGATAAATCGACCCCTCAATGTTTTTAAGTAAATATAACTTAAATCGTATCTCGGAAATGCACACGACTTAAAATCTTTGTCTAGATTACTCAATATAATATGTTTGATTTAAAATTGTAAAAATGTGTTTTCACAACTAATTTCACAGCAAAGTACTCAAAATATTAAAGTAAGTTAACTAACAATAATTCATTTGTTGACAATTATACAATTTGTGCTTTAAAATTACAACCCAACAGAAATATTTTTATCAGTGTAACAGCACTTTCAAAAAGCACAATCCTACCTACTGACTTGCTATGTTTAGGGCTTAAAAACTTTAGCAAATATCAGCCATAAAATGTTTAGAAAGAAATATTTGTATCCAAATTGGATTGTATCTCCTGCAACAATGTATCTTCTGAGATCAATTTTAAATTGATATAAATATTTATGACCAATGCAGGCCTACTGCTGTTTAACAATAGTGGATCTACTTTAAAATGTACCCTTGGTCTGCTAGTGACTGACATTGGTTATAAATTAAACTTTTTTAATAGACTCTTTTTGTGCTGAGCAAAGTCAGTTAAAAGAAATATGTAAGACTGGAGTTTGAACAAAGTCAGATACTTTTTTTAAATATTTGAAACCATGAGTTAGACCTGCATTTGGGCAACTTTTTTCCAAAGGAAAAGCCAGCTGTCTTTTGCACGACAAACTCTTTGTTTTTTTGTTTTTTTTTATGCTTTTTATTTTAAAACAGAACTTATCAGTGCTGAAGTCTAAAACCAATAAACCTCTCCATATTCACCTTAAAGGGACAGTCTACACCAGAATTGTTATTGTTTAAAAAGATAGATAATGCCTTTACTACCCATTCCCAAGCTTTGCACAACCAACATTGTTATATTAATATACTTTATAACCTCAAAATGTCTGCCTGTTTCTAAGCCACTATAGACAGCCTCTTATCACATGCTTTTGTATTTGCTGTTCACAACAGGAGACTGCTAGTTCATGTGAGCCATATAGATAACATTGTGCTAACGCCCGTGGGTTGTGGCAGACACTGCACTAATTGGATAAAATGCAAATCAATAGATAAAAGGCTTAGATACAAAGTAATCACAGAGGTAAAAAGTATATTAATATAAAAGTGTTAGTTATGCAAAACTGGGGAATAGGTAATAAAGGGATTATCTATCTTTTTAAACAATAAAACATTTGGAGTAGACTGTCCCTTTAAAGACACATAAAACTCCAAATGTTTCTCTCATGATTCAGATAAAACATACCATTTTAAAAAAACTTTCCAATTGACTTCTATTAACAAATGTTCTTCATTTTCTTGTTATCCTTTGTTGAAAAGCAGGAAGGTAAGCTCAGGAGTGTGCACATGTCTGCAGTACGGCAGCAGTTTTACAGAAATGTTATACATTAGCAAGAACACTAGATGGCAGCAGTTTTACAGAAATGTTATACATTAGCAAGAACACTATCTGGCAGCAGTTTTACAGAAATGTTATACATTAGCAAGAACACTAGATGGCAGCAGTTTTACAGAAATGTTATACATTAGCAAGAACACTAGATGGCAGCACTTTTACAGAAATGTTATACATTAGCAAGAACACTAGATGGCAGCAATTTTACAGAAATGTTATACATTAGTAAGAACACTAGATGGCAGCACTATTTCCTGTCATGTAGTGCTCTAGACCAGTGTTTTTCAACCAGTGTGCCGTGGCACACTAGTGTGCCATGAGAGATCCTCAGGTGTGCCACGGCAGACTGACAACAGTGTGACATATTTTTTAAACTTTGCTTGTTTTTTACTCCCAGTGCAGGGGTAGTTTGTAGGAGGCATGGCATAACAGCACAATACATACAGTATGTGTGTGTTTGTGTGTATGTGTATATATATATATGCTGTATTAGGCTACAATGTGTGATTTTTTTTAAATTTTGGGATGGTGGTGTGCCACAGGATTTTTTAATTTAAAAAAGTGTGCCACGGCAAAAAAAAGGTTAAAAATCACTGCTCTAGACGTGTGCATGTCACCTATAGCTTTAAGGTTTATTCTTTTTACAGGTATATTAATGTCTATTGTTTTTTTAAAAAAAAAAAAAAAACATTATTGTAGATAATTAAGTTTATCTTATACGGTAGCTGCTACCTTGCAAAAAAGTGAATCCTAAATAGTACCTTTTAATACAAAGAAAATGCTGAGACAGCGCTAATAAGTATAATAATATAAACTGATTCAAATGATTTTAAAATATTTATTATACAAAAGAAAATAAACAATAATTGTAATGTACATCACTATAAAAAGTAGTTATTACAATAAAAAACAAGTGATACTTGCACTGATACAAACTACAGTCCACAACACAGCCGGTACGTCCTCCAAAAATCTACTACACGTTTCAAGGAAAAAATACTCTTCATCAGGTGGAACAAAGAACAAAGAAAATTTGATAATAGAAGTGAATTGAAAACTTTTTTTAAATTTTATTCTCTATCTGAATCATCAAAGACAAATCGACTGAAATAATAATTTCCACCACACATACAATTGTTACAAATGTCAGTAGCTTTTCAGTTATATAATTTGCTCTTCCTGGCTTTAAAGGGATATGAAACCCCAAATGTTTCTTTCACAATTCAAATAGAACGTACGGTTTTAAACATATTAATAATTTACTTGTATTATACATTTTTCTTCATTCTCTTTTGTTGAAAAGCAGGTATTGCGTAAGCTTAGGAGTCAGCCCATTTTCGGAGCAGGATATGGCAGCAGTTTTGTAAGAATGTTATCAATTTGCAAGAGCACTAGAGGGCAGCAGTTTTGTAAGAATGTTATCCATTTGTAAGAGCACTAGAGGGCAGCAGTTTTGTAAGAATGTTATCCATTTGTAAGAGCACTAGAGGGCAGCAGTTTTGTAAGAATGTTATCCATTTGTAAGAGCACTAGAGGGCAGCAGTTTTGTAAGAATATTATCCATTTGTAAGAGCACTAGAGGGCAGCACTATTTCCTGCCATGTAGTGCTACAGATACTACCTAGGTATCTCTTCAACACAGAATATCATGGGAACAAAGCAAATTTGATTGTGAACGTAAATTGTAAATTTTTCAAATGGTATATTTTGTCTAAATCACAAAATACATTTTTGGGTTTAATGTCCCTTTAAAGTGCCACTATATTAGAATATGTAACTTTGTAAAAAGCATGTTGTCTCTTGCACCTACGCATGTGCCAGGGGTGAATACTTGTGCATGGGGCTGACACAGGGACGTATTTAGGTGTTGTGCTGCCCTAGGCACTCAAAATTCTGCTGCCCCCACCCCACCACAGGTTTAAGGCCTTTTTTTAGACATAATATTTTTGGGGCAGGGTGTAAAAAATTAAAAAAATAATGTCTTTTTAAGTATATATATATATATATATACTGTGTATATATATATATATATATTAAGACATTATTTTGCAAGTCACATGATTAAAGTGTTTATATCGGAAAAAAAATACTTCACTGTATGATAGTTTGTCAGTAGGTAGTTGTTTAACCTTAAACATCTTCTTTGGTGATTGACAGTTATTTAAGCAAAATATCTGCTTGCATAAATATGTAATGAATATACAAACTGGCCTTTAAAAGTACTTAAAAAATACAACAGTAGTTATGATAGGTTTAGGAATTGTATCCTAGGGGATAAAGTCACATGATACAATCATAATAAAGTATATACTTGTATTGTTTCTGAATGTATTACATGCATACAACATATTTTCAGTTGTGTTTTAAGTCACATAGTTGTATAGATTCAGCAATAAATACTTATTCTTTGCATGTATGACAGATAGACAAACAGTAAATGTACAAGTATTTAGTGACTAATCCGTTTAAGTATTTTAATGCCTAATGAAGATGTATTGAAGAGAAAAAGGCATATGCTGTTTCACAGTGGTCACACTGCATTGTGTAGTCTGTGTGAGTCTCAATCACGCGGTGGAGCCAGGAAGAATACCGCATTCCCTCTCAGTCCAGGCCAGGCTGCGCAAGTGAGCTCCGCCTCCACTGTCACCCCGTCATGCGCACCCACATACAATCCCATAGGATAGCAATAGCCGGGCCACCCATTTAAGTCATTTGTAATTGGTTGATTTAGCCACATGGCCCTGAGTTCAGTAGAATGGCCCTAGGGACTAAAAATTCTGCTGCCCCTTAAAAATCTGCTGCCCTAGCACCAGCCTCATTGGCCTATGCCTTAATACGCCCCTGGGCTGACAGTATCTGGATAGGATGGCAGACGTTTAGCACCAGGGCCATGGAAATAAGGATCTTTTCAACATCTAGAAATATTTAGAAGAAAAAAAAGGTATCACATGTATAGAGTGATTTATTGAAAAATAAACTAAAAATTATTTGAGAAATAAAATATTATACTATAATATCTTGTTAATATGAAGCTGGGACTCTTGTTAATATGAAGCTGTGGTTCCATCAGTTAATTAATAATTATTATTAAAGGGACACTCAGGTCAAATTAAACTTTCATGATTCCAATAGAGCAGCAATTTCAAACAACTTTCTTATTTACTTTTATTAAAAAAAAATGTGCAGTCTTTTTATATTTACACTTTTTGAGTCACCAGCTCCTACTGAGCATGTGCAGGAGTTCACAGAATATACGTATATGTATTTGTGATTGACTGATCATTGTCACATGGTACAGGGGGACTGGAAATAGACAAGACTTTGAAATTTGTTAGAAAACATTCTACTACTACTAGTTCAGAGTAAATGCTATTGTGTTGTCTTTTTTATCATGTATTTGTTGATTAAGCAAATCAACTGTATTTACTGGTCCTTTAATCTATTTCCCCTATTGGGATGAGTTTACACTATAGCAATGTGATCTGAAAAACCAATAACTTTAGTTGTATACAAAATTGTTGTACATCTTTGTCCTTTACAAATTTCCTGACCTATTCCCCTTGCCGGCTCAGATTTGTCTCATTTCTGTTACTGGTATGTAAGTAGATAATATTTTAATGTTAAAAAAAAAAACATTGGCTAAAATGAATATTCTAATAGAAAATATACATGCTGTAATTTATTAGCATTAGTAATCCTAGATAACTAAGTTTATCTAAAGATTAACAAATGATTTATCTGTAAAAATCAGGGCCCGACTGGATATAAAAAGCAGCCCTGGAAAATTTGGAGACCAGCCCTATTTTCCATTGACTCAGTATAATGCGCACAACCCATTTTTGCTAAAGAAGATTACTGGGATACTCATTCCCCCAATATTTTATATCAGAATTATATTATTTTGTATTAAAAAAAGTGCCTAATTGTGGATATTTAGGCACCGTCTAAATTGTAGTGTTGCAGCCCACCGGGAAATCTCCTGGTATCCTGGTAGGCCAATTTGGCCTTGGTAAATATCCCCATAAATTCAACAGTTTTAACAATACTTTTTTAATGATTGAAATTACCAGACATTGTCCCTCAAGAGATGTCCGGTTTCTACTGATCACAATCAAATTGATGATAATCATCTACACATTTATAGCCATTTTCACTTTTTCAAATTCAACAGCTAAGAGTAGTTGCTAAATCCCCAAACAACATATTAACAGCTATTTCCTGCTTGATTGATTACACTTGAAAAGCCTCAGTAAGCACTTTTACAGCAATAAAAACTTAGCACAAACAATAACACAACAAATACACATGACCACTACACCCATAATGCACCTGTTCTAATCCCCTAGAAAGGCTTATGCACATATTTGAAAGATTGTGTAACATAGGTTAATTGCACGTGTCACCTATTAGCATCACTGCATAGTATATATTAGATTAATCAACATACAGATGTTTCATCTGTGCTCAACTAAAGGGACAATAAACTTAGCATTTAATTCCCCATAAAGACAACACTTTGCAATGTACTTTATTTATTTTGCTTGCTCTCCCTGTAAAGTACATTTGAAAATTATGTATGTAATTAATCAGACGAAAGGAGATAAGATAAACAACACCGAAGATGATTATCAATGGGTATGTACTTGGATTGCAAAGCAATTAAAATTTACCTAGAAAAGTTTTTTTAAAATTTGCATGCAGGTCTCTTGCAGTGTGTTGATTCATTTCTGCCGCATATGTAACAATTGCCTTTAATGTTTCTATTAATTGGACAGTCTATTAAAAACTGAAATGCGCCATTTTGGATAGAAGCATTTTTTTTTTTAAAATATACACATATTAGCAAATATATTTGTAGTAAAAGCTATTAAGGCTTCAGAGCTTTCACAGGTGCACATAGAGTATTTGCCTCTATTTAAAACTGTGTTTCAGTTTTGGGTGCTCCTATTTTGAATTAGGAGCTAATTATCTCTACAACTACTGAACAGATTTAGGGGTCGATTTATCAAAGGCTTTGCAAGCCTTTCGACCCCCTACGACTGCAGGTTTTCACAAGAGAGCCTGCACGCCGTATTTAACAACCAGCGGTCATCAGACTGCAGCTTTCCTAATCTTGTGCCACCACTAAGGTGGCAAATGGCAATCTCCCCGGTCTCGTCTGACCGGCTAGATTGATAGCTCTGCCAGTGCATGATTGGCTGTGCGCAGGCAGGGGGGCGGCATTGCAAGTGAGTGCAAAATAGCACTGGCGTGCAATGCTGAATTCCGCCTAAGTAATTCAGTCCACCAGAGGCGAGCAGCGGCGGACAGGGAAACGTATGTATGCCCCTGTCCGCCGCAGATTGATAAATGGACCCCTTACTCTGATCAAGTAAAAAAAAAATTTATGGGAGGTGTGTCTAAAATACCTCATAGCACTATATTGCAAATGTGTGCAGGGAAAATCCTGTTTTATTAGTTCAGCGAGGAAATAAAACAATGTACTTTTGAAACAAACTGAACTATGTTCATTTCCAGTAGAAGATACAAATTTGTTTCACTAGCTCCTGCGCAGATTTCCAAGATGCAAAACCTTTTCCCAGTAAAGATCAATAACGTACTCAGCAGATGTCTAAAGCACAATACTTTTTCCTAGCAAAGATCAATAATGTACTCTACAGATAACTAAAGGTAATTGTATGGTTCAAATACAGATATATAAACTATATCACATACAGCAGTACAGTATGTGACTGTCTACTAGTCCTGGTTCAGTTCCCTAAGCTTCAGCACCAGATAGGGTTGCCAACTTTTTTGCAAAACATAAGGGAGATGGAGTCAACACATTTTACGCAGGAAATACAAAAAAAAATATACAGTAGTTATTGATTAAAAAACACTTTATTTTATGTTTTGATACAATTTGTTACAACAAATCGTATTCAATCAAACAGTCTAACAGTCTAACAAAGTGTGAGGCGGCCTCCCCAGGGGGCGCTAGAGCATATTAGAGGAGGCGCGGGAGAAGTGACACTTTCTACTATCCGATGGTAACCACAAGCTGCAGATGACTTTAGCAAAAGATAAAACAGTTTTAAGAGCCAACAAGGACACTTGCCATGAATGGGGGGTGGGGGGCAGGATGTGGGTGGATGAAAGGCACTGCAGTAAAAATCATTCAGACACTGCGTTGTATTTGATGTCTTGAAATGAGTAAAGCTCTGTTTTGGTTAAGCAAACTCAGCTCTTGAGATCTGTGTGTGACCCCTGGATCAGATGTAAATTCTACAAATTAAAACTAATAATATATAATACAATTTTCTTTAAGGAGAAAAAATAAAGTAACTTCTATGGGGGGGCTGTCTTGTAAATGTTGTCATAGGGGAGGCCAACCGCCCAAGATGTTGAAAACCGCGGGTCTAGCTTAATACATTCAACAACCTTCTGCAAATCTGTGAATTCTATTTCTCATTTAAAGCACAATGGGAGTAAAGACATTAAACTGTCTGATACATCCCAATTATTAACTAAATAAGAGAACAAGAGTACAGTAGTAACTAAATAAGAGTAAAGTAGTAACTTAATAATAGTACAGGAGTACAGTAGTAGTAACTAAATAAGAGCAAAAAAGTACAGTTGTAACTAAGAGTACAGTAGTAACTAAATAAGAGTACAAGAGTAACTAAATAAGAGTACAAGAGTACAATGGTAGCTAAATAAGAACACAGGAGTACAGTAGTAACTAAATAAGAGTACAAGAGTACAGTAGTAGATAAATAAAAACACGAGTACAGTAGTAACTAAATAAGAGTACACTAGTAACTAAATAAGAGTACAAGAGTACAGTAGTAACTGAATAAGAGTACTAGAGCACAATAAGTAACTAAATAACAGTACACGAGTACAATAGTAAGTGAATAGTAGTACAAGAGTACAGTAGTAGCTAAATAACAGTACAAGAGTACAATAATAACTAAATAACAGTACAAGAGTACAGTAGTAGCTAAATAACAGTACAAGAGTACAATAATAACTAAATAACAGTACAAGAGTACAGTAGTAACTAAATAACAGTACAAGAGTACAATTAGTAACTAAATACCAGTACAAGAGTGCAATAGTAACTAAATAACAGTACAAGAGTACAATTAGTAACTAAATAAGAGTACAAGAGTACAATTAGTAACTAAATACCAGTACAAAAGTACAATTAGTAACTAAATAAGAGTACAAGAGTACAGTAGTAACTAAATAACAGTACAAGAGTACAATTAGTAACTAAATACCAGTACAAGAGTACAATAGTAACTAATTAACAGTACAAGAGTACAATTAGTAACTACATAACAGTACAAGAGTACAGTAGTAACTAAATACCAGTACAAGAGTACAATAGTAACTAAATAACAGTACAAGAGTACAATTAGTAACTAAATACCAGTACAAAAGTACAATTAGTAACTAAATACCAGTACAAAAGAACAATTAGTAACTAAATAACAGTACAAAAGTACAATTAGTAACTAAATAACAGTACAAGAGTACAATTAGTAACTAAATACCAGTACAAGAGTACAATAGTAACAAAATAACAGTACAAGAGTACAATTAGTAACTAAATAACAGTACAAGAGTACAGTAGTAACTAAATAAGAGTACAGGGGTACAACTAGTAACTAAATACCAGTACAAGAGTACAGTAGTAACTAAATAAGAGTACAAGGGTACAATTAGTAACTAAATACCAGAACAAGAGTACAGTAGTAACTAAATAACAGTACAAGAGTACAATAGTAACTAAATAACAGTACAAGAGTACAGTAGTAACTAAATACCAGTACAAGAGTACAGTAGTAACTAAATAACAGTACAAGAGTACAATTAGTAACTACATAAGAGTACAAGAGTACAGTAGTAACTAAATAAGAGTACAAAAGTACAATTAGTAACTAAATAAGAGTACAAGGGTACAATTAGTAACTAAATAAGAGTACAAGAGTACATTTAGTAACTAAATAAGAGTACAAGGGTACAATTAGTAACTAAATACCAGAACAAGAGTACAGTAGTAACTAAATAACAGTACAAGAGTACACTAGTAACTAAATAACAGTACAAGAGTACAGTAGTAACTAAATAACAGTACAAGAGTACAGTAGTAACTAAATAACAGTACAAGAGTACAATTAGTAACTAAATAAGAGTACAAGGGTACAATTAGTAACTAAATAAGAGTACAAGAGTACATTTAGTAACTAAATAAGAGTACAAGGGTACAATTAGTAACTAAATACCAGAACAAGAGTACAGTAGTAACTAAATAACAGTACAAGAGTACAATAGTAACTAAATAACAGTACAAGAGTACAGTAGTAAATAAATACCAGTACAAGAGTACAGTAGTAACTAAATAACAGTACAAGAGTACAATTAGTAACTACATAAGAGTACAAGAGTACAGTAGTAACTAAATAAGAGTACAAAAGTACAATTAGTAACTAAATAACAGTACAAGAGTACAATTAGTAACTAAATAAGAGTACAAGAATACAATTTGTAACTAAATAACAGAACAAGAGTACAATAGTAACTAAATAACAGTACAAGAGTACAATAGTAACTAAATAACAGTACTCGGGTACCAGGTTACCATAAGTAACTAAATAACAGTACAAGAGTACAGTAGTAACTAAATAACAGTACAAGAGTACAGTAGTAACTAAATACCAGTACAAGAGTACAGTAGTAACTAAATAACAGTACAAGAGTACAATTAGTAACTAAATACCAGTACAAGAGTGCAATAGTAACTAAATAACAGTACAAGAGTACAATTAGTAACTAAATAAGAGTACAAGAGTACAATTAGTAACTAAATACCAGTACAAAAGTACAATTAGTAACTAAATAAGAGTACAAGAGTACAGTAGTAACTAAATAACAGTACAAGAGTACAATTAGTAACTAAATACCAGTACAAGAGTACAATAGTAACTAATTAACAGTACAAGAGTACAATTAGTAACTACATAACAGTACAAGAGTACAGTAGTAACTAAATACCAGTACAAGAGTACAATAGTAACTAAATAACAGTACAAGAGTACAATTAGTAACTAAATACCAGTACAAAAGTACAATTAGTAACTAAATACCAGTACAAAAGAACAATTAGTAACTAAATAACAGTACAAAAGTACAATTAGTAACTAAATAACAGTACAAGAGTACAATTAGTAACTAAATACCAGTACAAGAGTACAATAGTAACAAAATAACAGTACAAGAGTACAATTAGTAACTAAATAACAGTACAAGAGTACAGTAGTAACTAAATAAGAGTACAGGGGTACAACTAGTAACTAAATACCAGTACAAGAGTACAGTAGTAACTAAATAAGAGTACAAGGGTACAATTAGTAACTAAATACCAGAACAAGAGTACAGTAGTAACTAAATAACAGTACAAGAGTACAATAGTAACTAAATAACAGTACAAGAGTACAGTAGTAACTAAATACCAGTACAAGAGTACAGTAGTAACTAAATAACAGTACAAGAGTACAATTAGTAACTACATAAGAGTACAAGAGTACAGTAGTAACTAAATAAGAGTACAAAAGTACAATTAGTAACTAAATAAGAGTACAAGGGTACAATTAGTAACTAAATAAGAGTACAAGAGTACATTTAGTAACTAAATAAGAGTACAAGGGTACAATTAGTAACTAAATACCAGAACAAGAGTACAGTAGTAACTAAATAACAGTACAAGAGTACAATAGTAACTAAATAACAGTACAAGAGTACAGTAGTAACTAAATAACAGTACAAGAGTACAGTAGTAACTAAATAACAGTACAAGAGTACAATTAGTAACTAAATAAGAGTACAAGGGTACAATTAGTAACTAAATAAGAGTACAAGAGTACATTTAGTAACTAAATAAGAGTACAAGGGTACAATTAGTAACTAAATACCAGAACAAGAGTACAGTAGTAACTAAATAACAGTACAAGAGTACAATAGTAACTAAATAACAGTACAAGAGTACAGTAGTAACTAAATACCAGTACAAGAGTACAGTAGTAACTAAATAACAGTACAAGAGTACAATTAGTAACTACATAAGAGTACAAGAGTACAGTAGTAACTAAATAAGAGTACAAAAGTACAATTAGTAACTAAATAACAGTACAAGAGTACAATTAGTAACTAAATAAGAGTACAAAAATACAATTTGTAACTAAATAACAGAACAAGAGTACAATAGTAACTAAATAACAGTACAAGAGTACAATAGTAACTAAATAACAGTACTCGGGTACCAGGTTACCATAAGTAACTAAATAACAGTACAAGAGTACAGTAGTAACTAAATAACAGTACAAGAGTACAGTAGTAACTAAATACCAGTACAAGAGTACAGTAGTAACTAAATAACAGTACAAGAGTACAATTAGTAACTAAATACCAGTACAAGAGTGCAATAGTAACTAAATAACAGTACAAGAGTACAATTAGTAACTAAATAAGAGTACAAGAGTACAATTAGTAACTAAATACCAGTACAAAAGTACAATTAGTAACTAAATAAGAGTACAAGAATACAATTTGTAACTAAATAACAGAACAAGAGTACAATAGTAACTAAATAACAGTACAAGAGTACAATAGTAACTAAATAACAGTACTCGGGTACCAGGTTACCATAAGTAACTAAATAACAGTACAAGAGTACAGTAGTAACTAAATAACAGTACAAGAGTACAGTAGTAACTAAATACCAGTACAAGAGTACAGTAGTAACTAAATAACAGTACAAGAGTACAATTAGTAACTAAATACCAGTACAAGAGTACAGTAGTAACTAAATAACAGTACAAGAGTACAATTAGTAACTAAACAAGAGTACAAGAGTACAGTAGTAACTAAATAAGAGTACAAAAGTACAATTAGTAACTAAATAACAGTACAAGAGTACAATTAGTAACTAAATAAGAGTACAAGGGTACAATTAGTAACTAAATAAGAGTACAAGAGTACATTTAGTAACTAAATAAGAGTACAAGGGTACAATTAGTAACTAAATACCAGAACAAGAGTACAGTAGTAACTAAATAACAGTACAAGAGTACAATAGTAACTAAATAACAGTACAAGAGTACAGTAGTAACTAAATACCAGTACAAGAGTACAGTAGTAACTAAATAACAGTACAAGAGTACAATTAGTAACTACATAAGAGTACAAGAGTACAGTAGTAACTAAATAAGAGTACAAAAGTACAATTAGTAACTAAATAACAGTACAAGAGTACAATTAGTAACTAAATAAGAGTACAAGAATACAATTTGTAACTAAATAACAGAACAAGAGTACAATAGTAACTAAATAACAGTACAAGAGTACAATAGTAACTAAATAACAGTACTCGGGTACCAGGTTACCATAAGTAACTAAATAACAGTACAAGAGTACAGTAGTAACTAAATAACAGTACAAGAGTACAGTAGTAACTAAATACCAGTACAAGAGTACAGTAGTAACTAAATAACAGTACAAGAGTACAATTAGTAACTAAACAAGAGTACAAGAGTACAGTAGTAACTAAATAAGAGTACAAAAGTACAATTAGTAACTAAATAACAGTACAAGAGTACAATTAGTAACTAAATAAGAGTACAAGAGTACAATTTGTAACTAAATAACAGTACAAGAGTACAATAGTAACTAAATAACAGTACTCGGGTACCAAGGTACCTTAAGTAACTAAATAACAGTACAAGAGTACAGTAGTAACTAAATAAGAGTACAAAAGTACAATTAGTAACTAAATAAGAGTACAAGAGTACAATTGTAACTAAATAAGAGTACAAGAGTACAATTTGTAACTAAATAACAGTACAAGAGTACAATAGTAACTAAATAACAGTACAAGAGTACAGTAGTAACTAAATAACAGTACGAAAGTACAATTAGTAACTAAATAACAGTACAAGAGTACAATAGTAACTAAATAAGAGTACAAGAGTACAATTTGTAATAACAGTACAAGAGTACAATAGTAGCTAAATAACAGTACAAGAGTACAATAGTAACTAAATAACAGTACTCGGGTACCAGGGTACCATAAGTAACTAAATAACAGTACAAGAGTACAGTAGTAACTAAATAACAGTACAAGAGTACAGTAGTAACTAAATAACAGTACAAGTGTACAATAGTAACTAAATAACAGTACAAGTGTACAATAGTAACTAAATAACAGTACAAGAGTACAATAGTAACTAAATAACAGTACTCGGGTACCAGGGTGCCATAAGTAACTAAATAACAGTACAAGAGTACAGTAGTAACTAAATAACAGTACAAGAGTATAGTAGTAACTAAATAAAAGTACAAGAGTACAATTAATAACTAAATAGCAGTACAAGAGTACAATAGTAACAAAATAACAGTACAAAAGTACAATAATTAACTAAATAAGAGTACAAGAGTACAATAATAACTAAATAACAGTAAAAGAGTACAGAAGTAAGTAAGAGTACAAGAGAAACTAAATAAGAGTACAAGAGTAACTAAATAAGAATATAAGAGTACAATACTAACTAAATATGAGTACAATGATGACATAGTAACTAAATAAGAGTAAAAGAGTACAGTAGTAACTAAATAAGAGTACAATAGTACAGTAGTAACTAATAAGAGTACAAGAGTACATTTAGTAACTAAATAAGAGTACAAGAGTACAGTAGTAACTAAATAAGAGTACTAGAGTACAATAATAGATAAATTAGAGTACTAGAGTACAGTTAGTAACTAAATAAGAGTACACATGTTCAATAGTAACTAAATAAGAGTAAAATAGTACAGTATTAGCTAAATAAGAGTACAAGAGTACAGTAGTAACTAAATAAGAGTACTAGAGTACAATAGTAACTAAATAAGAGTACAAGAGTACAGTAGTAACAAAATAAGAGCACAAAAATACAGTGTTATATGTGTGAAATTAAGGTTTTTAAATGTTGTAAAAAAAATAAGGGAGGAACATGATCTAAGAACAGTTAAATAAGGGAACTTGGGAGACTAAAAACAGATTGGGCAAATAAGGGGCATTCCTTTAAATAAGGAAGAGATTACAACCCTAGCACCATATACCTAATATTCTACACTTAGATACTGTAGATGCTGTACCAAGCTCTAAGATCATTGGCCATTAATATCACTACATAACACATCTCCTGTGAGATGCTAATCCACTGATACCAGCACAAGTCTCTGATGCCCCCTATCCTGTTATACATTCCTGAGGGGTGCTAAGCACATTCATTCATACCTGCAGCAGTGCCAATTCATAGTCACCTGCCTTAAATTGCCATTGTATTGAAAATAATTACATAATGAATTAGCACATGCAATTTTTTCCACTACTTACTGCAGAATTCTGTGTGTTTAACCCACACAAAGGGGTTAAACACATAAGTACATTTCCACTTGGGAGCTGCAAGCACTGCAGCTCCCTAACTAAACAAAGCCAACGACTGGCAGGATTTTATGACTGAAGTTCTCTGCAGTTTTAGAGCTGGGCTTTATCTGTGTGTTTAATATATTTACAAGGATTTATCAAGCAGCGGATGCTGCAATCTACCCCCATAGTTTCAAGTTCCCCTGAAACTGAAGTTAAGAAGCAGCGGTCTTAAGATCGCTGCTCCTTAACTCTTCCACCACCTCTGAGGTGGAGTACAGCAATCATGATTGACATCCCCTGCTAACAGCTGATTGGCCTCGAATGTGCAGGGGGCGGTATATTGCACAAGCATTTTACGAGAAATGCTTGTGCGTATGCTGTCGGCATTTATCGATGTCCGCCGGCACAATGATAAATTGGCCCCCTAGTGTTCCTCAGTGAGTAGTGCAACAATTACATGTGATAACAAATTAGACCTTATATTGTTGTGCTACAATATCCCTATAAGTTTTCAGACTAGTATTTTTTTTACATGTTCAGCTCTCTACACAAGAGAAGCAGAGACATAAATATGGGACAGGAGGGATGTAAAACAAATATACCGTACTGGCACTCTTATAGTCAATTTTGTGCACCTAGAAATATTATGTCTCAAATCAGCCCTGCTAGAGAGCTCCCAATGCTACTTATAGGCCCCTTTTATAAGGCAATGATAAGAACATACTCTTTATACCATAACCCTCTGGTTATTAAAGGTAAGAAGCCCCAGTGGCACCTCATGTCACTCATCTGAATAATGTATTTATGTGTGAAAAGGAAAACAATTTGTCAGTACAGCAATACAAGCAGCACAATTGACTGATGGGAAACTAAAAGCCAGAAACGTGCAGAAGACCCAGAGTGTGCCTAACTGGGACTGTTCAGTAGCACAAGTTCCACAAGCAATGACAGATACCTGCCTGATGCACTGCTCGTGCACTAGAGATAAGTAAGGTACATATTTATGTTTGGATTACTAGTACTTGAAAAATATGCTTGCAGGCCCAGAGAGCGTGAAATACAACATGGTCCTTTGTGTGAAATCCCTAGATAAGCCGGATCTAATACTGCCCTCACCCAGCTATGATAATGTGCAATATCAAACATATATAGAGAAAGTGAAGAAGTAAACCAGATAGAAAATAACTGATTTAACTCTTCACATCCAGTAGAGACAATGACCATTGCAAGTATAGCTCAATCAAACTGGTTCCATATATCCATACACACACACAATGCAATATACATGCACACAATGCAATATACACACACAATGCAATACACACAATGCAATACACACCCACAATGCAATATACACGCACATAATGCAATATACATGCACACAATGCAATATATACACACACAATGCAATACACACACAATGCAATACACACAAACACTATGCAATACACATATACATGCACACACACAATTCAATACACACAAACACTATGCAATACACATATGCATGCACACACACAATTCAATACACACAAACACTATGCAATACACATATACATACACACACAATTCAATACACACAAACACTATGCAATACACACATACATACACACACAATGCAATACACACAAACACTATGCAATATACACATACATACACAAATACATACACACACACAATGCAATACACACAAACACTATGCAATACACACATACATACACACAATGCAATACACACAAACAATATGCAATACACACATGCACACACACAATGCAATACACACAAACAATATGCAATACACACATACATACCCACAATGCAATACACACAAACATTGTGCAATGCACACATACATACCCACAATGCAATACACACAAACACTGTGCAATACACACATGCATACCCACAATGCAATACACACAAACACTGTGCAATACTCACACACACACACAATGCAATACACACAAACACTATGCAATAAAAACATACATACACACACAATGCAATATACACATATATACACACACAAACACATACATGCTCACAAAGATATGCACACACACACAAATTTGCATACATACTCACATACACACAGATATACACACATACAACCTGTTATATAAGACTTTCTAGAAAAGGTTGTGTTGATCACTTGCATAACTATTTATATAAAATAATCCATTTGTATTTCAAATCACACCTGAATCATAACATTTAGGCTAGGAAATCAAAGTCATTTATCACACTGTGCAAAAGGTACAACTTCCCAGGGGGCAGGTAAATAATCTAAAGAGGAAATCAATAGATCTATTTTAATTGATGTAGAAAGAATAAGAAAAACACTTTGCAGATAGATGATCCTCACATACTATAAATAAATAATTCAATTAAACTTAACATTATTTTATGCATTTTGATATGGTCGTGTGCTACTACATACAGACATATAATAGTACATAATATTTACATGGAATATATATATATATATATATATATATATATAGCTATATATATAATTAAATGTTATACAAGCGTGTGTATCTATGCACACAATATAACATAATTCATTACAATATAAAATAAAATGTATAAATATTTTCTTTATGTAATTAAAATAATGGTGATCATGGTATAAATGATATACACACAGTCATTTATACAACACTAATCACACATATATTTATAGATACATACATAAAACAAACTTTGTGCTTCATTGTAAATAAAATAAAAGCTAAACTTATTCTTGTAAAATTTCTCCATCTGCTATCTTGTGTCTGATATTTACATAATGATTCAGATAGAAAAGTTACAATTATGTTCTGTCTTCATGTTAAAACTGACACAATCTGAATACAGAGAGGCTTGTGAAAGATGGGCTTTTGTCCCAAATTGTCAAAATGCCCAGTGCCCACACATCTCTCCCTCTTCTCTTTTCTTCTCCTCCTCTCTCTATTTCTTTCTTTCTCTGTCTCTCTTCTCTCTACCTCTCTCTCTCTCCCTCTCTCTTTCTCCCTCTCTCTTTCTTGCTTTCTCTGTCTCTGTCTGTCTTTTTTTCAGTATTTGAATACCTTACTTCCTTCAGCATTACTTTAATTAGCTATTTTACTAATTAGTCTTATCCTGCAAGTTCCCTTCCCCTCTCTCTTCTTTGTCTTCCTGATATTTTTCCTGCCATTTCTTGATGTCATTGTATTATTTAATTCCTTCTCTTCCATGCCATTCACTTCCTCTTACTGTCATTTTATCAGTTCGTTCCTTACTTCCATGCCATTTACTTCCCCTTCCTGACATTTTATCACTTAATTCTTTCTCTTCCATGCCATTCACTTCCCCTTTCTGTCATTTTTAGTAGTTAATTCCTACCCTTCCCTTCAGTTAATTTCCCCTTTTATCACTTCATTCTTTCTTTTCTTTGCCATTCACTTCCCCTTCCTGTCATTTTATCACTTTATTAATTCCCTTCTCTGCCATTCACTTCCCCTTCCTGACATTTTATCACTAAATTCCTTCACTTTCCTGCCATTCATGTCCCCTTCCTGCCATGTTATTACTTCATTCCGTCTCTTCCATGGCATTTATTTCCCCTTCCTGTCATGTTATCACATCCTTCCTTCTCTTCCCTGCCATTCATTCTCCCTTCCTGTTATTTTATCTCTTCATTCCTTCTCTTCCTTGCTGTTCATTTCCCCTTCCTGTCATTTTATCACTTCATTCCTTCTCTTCCCTGCCATTCATTTCCCCTTCCTGCCATGATATCACTTCATTCCTTCTCTTCCCTGCCATTCATTCCCCCTTCCTGTAATTTTATCACTTAATTCCTTCTCTTCCCTGCCATTCAATTCCCCTTCCTGCCATGTTATCACTTCATTCCTTCTCTTCCCTGCAATCATTTCCCCTTCCTGACCTTCTATGACTTTATTCCTTCTCATTTTTTCTTTCTTCTTTCCTACCCTATAGCTCTCACACGCTCTCCTTTTCCTCACATCTCTCTACTTCATTCTTTGCGTTAGTCCCCTCCTCTCCTTAGTAAAACTCCCACCTCCTTATCACCTACCACATCCTCAGCTGGACAATAACCTAGAATATATGAGCAACTGTCCCTTATTACCATCACACCGATAAATACCCATCTGGTACTTCTGGTTCCAAATTATAGACCTAATATGAATTGTATTCATAATTATATAGCATTTTATCCCACAATGCAGAATTAAAAAAATGGGACTTACCTTTTAAATATATGAGAGTGACCTACTTCCACACAAGTATACAGGTGTTTCTGTCCTCCTATTTATACAATATAGTCAAAGTGCTGTTAATAATTGCCTGTATGTTTATAAAGTATGGTAATGTGACATTCTGCAGATAGTGGTGTGGGGGCGGTTTGTTTATATAGTAACCAGATCAAATGCAGGAGAAAAATATACTGGACAACTGACCTAAATAAATTGGACGGTTGCAAATGTTCTTTTTACTTTGGATATTATTTTATCATTTATATTACAGTGAATTATTTGTTAGATTGTGTTAAGTGACTGTTAAAAGGTGGCTTGTTTACTGTTTCTATATTAAGATACAATATATATATATTCAAAACGAGTTTAATACTGATTAGCTATATTTATATCATTTAAATACTTTGGATACGCAAGGGTTAACTAGGCTAGCTCAAACAATAACATCGGCTGAAATGTAAATTGCGTTACCTTGGACAGAAATTGAAAAATACCGAAAAATGACAACTGATCGTGACAGAATGTGGTGACCTACCTATACAGATTGTGGATTTTCTGGACCTGGTGAAAGGTAAAGTGGTTAACCCCTTGGCTTCTACAGAGGGTTTGGTAGAGTATCCTTGAAAAGGTAGCCAAGGACCAAGGGTATCAATGCCTTTTGGGTGGGTATACTGCAAGCAAAGACATTTCTTCACACGCTAAAATAATAAGATCTAAATACCTTACCTTGACATGTTTTCCCTCTGAGGTCTGTGAGCCTTTTCTAGTCCCAACTTGGTGAAAATCCCAACAAGAACCATGACGGCCACTACTCCACATATAATGTAGACAATCAAATTAGTTTTATCCCTAGTTGGGTCATTCAGTGGATCGTCAATCTTTGGGGTGGACTTGCCTTGGTTCACCCAGACTGGTCTCTCATAGTTAGTGCAGACACTTTGATCCAGTCTTGAATCTCTGAACTTACAACAGTATCTGAAGCCACATGTGCCACAGCAATACAGAAATTCCCCCACGCTGCAGTTAAATGAAGGGTCCCATTGCCCCATGACATCATAGTACCCCAAGCATCCCTCAGCAGTCTGAGGAGGTTCTGATGACAGTTGGTCCCCATTGTTGGAAAGGTTTACATCGGAAACCACCACGGTACTTCCAAAATGTTGTCCACCTTTGCCCTGTGCCCAGCAGACAAAAGTAAAGAGGTCTGCTAACAAGCAATACAAAGCAGCCCTGATGGACTTCATGGTAAACAACTGTCTCCCTTTAGCTTAAGAAGGACGCTCCAACTTGGAAAAAGACAACCATAAGGAAAATTAATTCAAGGACTTCAGCCCATCCGTCTTAGGTATCCTTCAATAGCTCAGCGGAGCCGTACAGTTTCCTTTCAAACCTGAGCAATACCTCCCACCCCAGCTGGTCAGCACTGCTTTGTACCCCAGCTGGACAGTGCCTCCTACACCAGTTGGGCAGCAGTGACACCTACCCAGGCTGGGCAATGCCTCCTAACCCAGTTTGTGAGCAGTGTCTCCTCACCTGACCGGTGTGACAACCTTCTTTTTCTTTATACTAAGTCTTTCTCTGTGTCTGCGCAGCACCTATTGCTCTACACTTGTAGAATTGAGGAAACAGAGGGGATTCTGGTTTGTTTGGTATAGAGTATAAAGAGAGAGAGAAAGAGGGGAGGAGGAGGAGGAGGAGGTGGAATAGATAGAGGAGGAGGAGATGCTTAGACAGGGATGACATGGTCTATACTGGGGAGGGAGTGCTTCCTAGAAAATAGGTTTTTAATTTGTGCAAGGTGAGATGGGAGAGAACTTCTGCCCTCTCCTTCCTCTCTCAAGCTGAACAGAAACATTACACAATACAGTATAAATAGTCACAACATATGAGATGTTTGTGACTGGTAAACAGCATATCAGTGATACAGAGTGATACATTTGTTATTGAGCAGTGTAACACATTTCACATTCTATCCAGAACATTTTACGCATTCTCTGGCAGACAATGGGTTAATGGTGAGATCAGTATAAAGCAAATGATAAATGAATATGAGCAACAGAGATCAGAACACATAAAAGTATCTACATTACCTGATAATGTTCCCTAGAGTGTTAGCAAATACTGTCTCAAAAGAAAAATGTCCTTCCTTCAGAGTGTAAAACAAATATGATGATGGCTCAGTATCCAGGTGAGGAGTTCAATATTCAGTTGATGAAAAGCAATGAGAAATGGGTGACAAATTGCATGGTATGTGCTAAAGACAGAAATATCTCCACAAATACACACAGAATGTTCCACCACTGCTAAAAATAACTAAAAGGATACAACGGAAAAAAAGGAAGAAAAATCTGTTACAAGAAAAGCTGAAGGAAACAGATTCTATTTTTTTATTATTTGGGGAAAAAAACATAAGGACAACCCGGTTATTTTAGGAGTGGAGGAGAGCTGAGAAAACTAAACAAAGATGTTTGTCAGTTTACAACACCTTGTCAGGATATAGCAATGCTCCTTGTGAGATCTATAGAAAGGTCCTGAGTATATATTTTATAATTAATCACTGTTATCACATAAGTAGGGCAAAGCAGAAGGCAAATAAACATTCATAACCTCTGTCTATATCTCCCACTCACTCTCTCTTTCTCTCTCTCTCTCTCTCTCTCTCTCTCTCTCTCTCTATATATATATATATATATATATATATATATATATATCTTTCTCTCTATATCTCTCACTCTCTCTTTCTCTCTCTCTCTCTCTCTCTCTCACACTATCTATCTATCTATCTATCTATCTATCTATCTATCTATCATCTCATCTTTCTATCAATCTTTCTATCATCTATCTATCTATCTATCATCTCTATATATATTCTCTATCTATGTCTATCTTTAAGCCCATAAAACAAATATCCACAAATTCTTCCACTTTTTTTTGTTAATCCATTCCCTCCCCCCACACACACACACATACATACACACACTCACACATACACTCACACACACACACACACACACACATACAAACTCTCTCTCTCTCTCTCTCTCTCTCTCTCTCTCTCTCTCTCTATATATATATATATATATATATATATATATATATATATATATATATATATATATATATATATATATATATATCTCACTCTCTCTTTCTCTCTCTCTCTCTCTCTCTCTCTCACACACTATCTATCTATCTATCTATCTATCTATCTATCTATCTATCTATCTATCATCTCATCTTTCCATCAATCTTTCTATCATCTATCTATCTATCATCTCTATATCTATTCTCTATCTATGTCTATCTTTAAGCCCATAAAACAAATATCCACAAATTCTTCCACTTTTTTTTGTTAATCCATTCCCTCCCCCCCCCCACACACACACATACATACACACACTCACACATACACTCACACACACACACATACAAACTCTCTCTCTCTCTCTCTCTCTCTCTCTCTCTCGCACACACACATACACCACACACACACACTCACACATACACTCACACACACATATACAAACTCTCTCTCTCACACACACATACCACACATACACTCACACATACACACATACAAACTCTCTCTCTCTCTCACACACACACACACACACACTCTCACACACATACACACACACCACACACACTCACAAACACACCACACACATACAAACTGTCTCTCACACACACACATACATACACAAACACACACACACACACACATACATTGTACCTTTGATAAATAGAGATCTCTATCTGAATCATGAACGTTTAAATTTGACTTTCTAGACTCTTTACAAGGAAATATCTTGTCATATGGTGCTGCCCACTAAATTTACAGTGAGTGACAAGATTTGCCAGATTTATAAATTCATCTTGTCACCTGGGCACATTAAATGCAAAATAAACTACACTTTCTAAATAGTTTTTTTTTTTTTTTTTAAATGTCTATTTACATCCATTGTAGAAGTTTTAAACAGTGCTGGATATTGCCTTCATTACATTGATATAAACACTTTTTCACCTTCCTATTCAAAGTTTTTAGTCAAATTGCTTTAATGGAAATAATTTAATACATAGTCAAAGTCAGCTCCAGAGCAGCAATGAATTCCTGGGAACTACTGAACACATCTGATGAGTCAATGACAAGAGGCATATGCACATAGTACCAATCAGCAACTAGATTCAAGTAGTGCATTGTTGCTCCTAGGCATTCCTAGCTATGCTTAAAGGGATAGTCTAGTCAAAATTTAACTTTCATGATTCAGATAGAGCATTTCATTTTAAGCAACTTTCTAATTTTCTCCTTCTATAACATTGTCTTCATTCTCTTGGTATCTTTATTTAAATATAAGCTTAGAGGGTGACCCATTTTTTGATTAGCACCTGGGTAGCGCTTGCTGATTGGTGGCTACATTTAGACACCAATCAGAAAGTGCTACCCAGGTGCTGAACCAAAAATGGGCCGGCTCCTATGCTTACATTCTTGCTTTTTCAAATAAAGATAGCAAGAGATCAAAGAAAAAAATATAATAGGAGTAAATTAGAAAGTTGCTTAAAATTGTCTGCTCTATCCGAATCATAAAAGTTTAATTCTGACTAGACTATCCCTTTAAGTTTAATTTTAGATTTGATCTTCCTTTAATACAATGTTAATCAACTATAGAGTTGATCACAATCTTGTACAAAAGTTTATCAAGTGATAATCCATAGATTTTAATGGTGAATTTTCCAGAAAATGACTTAGATGTTTAATCCCTGCATTATTATTTTGCATGCAGATTTTTATATCCCCTCCACCGATACCAAAGCTCATTTCAAAGGATATTGTACACTGATAATGCACAGGTTAACTAGCTAGATGGCTGTATTGCTACAGATTAAAGCAACTAAAGTGTAAGAGTTCAATATCAATTTAATAACAGAATGGTCTAAAT